>NC_056746.1:1118149335-1118167864 GCF_019279795.1 Protopterus annectens | reverse complement strand
AAGAGTTTTTTAGTCATTCTTATGAGATTAGGACTTGGAATATGAACAATGCACTAGCTAAACATATTAAAGAAAATGCTGGACATGAGTTTGTTTTTAGAGTACTACAAATAGTGGATGTGGGTCAAAGGGTGGTGATCTCACTAACTATACTGAAACAGTAGAACTTAAATGGATCTTGAGGCTACAGGCTGATAAACATCCTAGTATTAATGCTTGTGTCTCTTTAAAACCTGTATTGAAAGGGAGGAAATTGGTTTAATGAAGTGATGAATTAACATAGCTGATTGAACATCTAACTGTTTTTAAACTGAGCTGTGATTTTGTGTTTTTATGATCTGAAGAAGTGTTGGTTTTACAATGTGAAAGCACTTATCTGGTCCATTTTTACAAACAAATACTTTTACTGTGTGAAGCTGTGGTGTTCCTGCCAATTTTTATGCTTTGGATTTTCGGTGTTTATCTGGTAGTTACCTTTATCGGTGGCTGGGACTTGGTTCTTGTATTTGAAAGCAGTTTCCCTGACAGAATACAAATGAAGTAGAACTTGAGATAGTTTTCATATTGATCACTGCTGCAGAAACCTAAGCTGTGCAGGATATAACAGCAGGCCAGCTTCCAAAGCTTCAGGGTACTTTCCACTTAACCCAAACAGTCAGCTTGACCTGAGTTGTCTAAAAAGACAAGTTTGGTCTTCAAACCTTTTGGAGCGTTCCTGCCACCAAAGAAAGTGCTCCTTTGTGGGCTTTCAAGGAGTTAGTCGGCTTGTGTTATCTTGTGCAGGATTGATAAGTTTTCTTTGGGGAAAAACCTTCCACATTTTTTAAAAATATTTAAATGTACCACAAAAAGAAGAAAAACGCTGTAAGCACAAACACCAACAAGCCAAAAGACAGCTGATACCAGTCCGGTAACCTCCACCACAAGAATTGCTCACAATAAGGCGCTGCTGTTCCAAACCAGGTTTATTAACGTCAACAGAAGTATAACCACGTTTTCATCGAAAAAATACGACTTCATCAGATAAAATCTTGAAGTACACTACTGTTTAAATACTTCCCATCCTCTGTAAAATACACAATTATCCAATAATCTAATTAAAATAAATTGAGTAAGCATATAAATTTAAAGCTGTATAAATGTACAAAAAACTCTGTTGAAAATGCTAAAACATTAAGAACCCTGTATGAATTAGTCTCATGAAATGCAATACAATATATAGAAAAATCATGAAACCACTATTACCCCACACTGTTAAACATGAAAGATTACATAATAATGTATATGTGTATGAATATTGAATCGTATTAAACAAAAGTAATAAAATAAAAAACATTTCATATTAATATACCAAGGTATCAATGAATAAAATATTTTTATATAAATATAAAAACTTGGTCACTGTGAATAGCAAACTCTAGTTTAAATATGTCCTGCCTTAAGTTTAAGGCAGGGAACAATGGAAATAAAATCATTGAGGCCCGGGAATTTATTGGATTCTAACAGAATCTGCCAAAAGGTCTCTCAGTGAGCTAACTTGGCCTCCCAGGGTCCACCCCTGATGTCTTTGGGAACAGTTTCCACCACAAAAAACAAAAACCTAGCCCCCCTCACACTCGATAGAATGCCTATACAATGCATTTTTACTGTTAAATTTGATCATGTCATATTGGTGTTCATATATGCGGCGTTTCAGCTGTCTTTCGGTTTTGCCGATATAAAACGCCTTGCACAATTGACATAAGGCCAAATAAACCACCCCGGTGGACAAACAGTTGGAATAACTTGAGGCTTTAATGTCCCTGTTCCTACTTTCTAAATATACATGATGGTCATGCATTATATATTTACATGAGGAACAACGACCACATTTGTATGTTCCTTTCTTCATACGAGAAGACTGTGTGGGCTGTTCATACCCGTTTGATGTTAACTCCTCTTCTAAAAACTGTTTTCAGGTTCTTATCCTTGAGCAAACTCAAGTCAGTAAAATCCTGGAACAGTTGCCATTCCTTTTCTACTATTTTCCTAATATGTGTTGCATTAGTACTAAAATCAGTAATGAAGGCAAAATTACTGGAGAATAAACCAGCAGTATCCTTCAAGTAAGATCCGTCAGTCTCTCCAGAACCCTTACCCAGGATAGGACTAAATCTAGTATTACGAGCAGCCGTAACCTCTTCCCGAACTGATTGTATCAGACCTATGGGATATCTCCTTTCAAGAAATAAGGATGTAAGTTTATCACACTCATCACTGAAATCTGTATCCTGTGATGTCATCCGGGAGACCCTGACAAACTGACCTTTCACAATTCCTCTTTTCTGAAATCTAGGATGTGAACTCTGAAAATGGATGCAACTATTAGAGAATGTGGGCTTTCTGTATATACAGGACTTTACCCCATCCCCTTCCTTAGTAAGAGTCATATCCAAATAGTTAACACTGTTGTGGGATATTAGATATGTAAATTTTAAGAAGGTCGTAGTTGTATTTATGTACTTGATAAAATCATCAATACGCTCCACCGGTCCATTCCAAAAAATACATATATCGTCCAGAAACCTGCAGTAATAGTTCCAATATGTAGAAAATTCACTATTAACCACAAATTTCTTTTCCCATATGGACATAACAATATCAGCATAAGTGGGAGCACAATTAGCACCCATGGAGACACCAGAAGTCTGCTGAAAATACTCTCCAGAAAAGAAAACAAAGTTGTTTTTTAACACCAAACCAAGGAGTTCAGTAACCATGTGTACACTGTTGGGGGTAATGTCAGGACATTCCCATAGGGCCTCTTCTATCCATTCCAACCCAATATCTGATGGAATAACTGAAAAGAGGTCAACCACATCTATGGTTAAAAATATGGCCTCGTTTCTGAATAAATGGGTATGGACATTGCGTAAAAAGGCCCAAGAATCTTTAAGGATATAATCCTGTCTCCCCCACAATTCCTTCAATTTCCAGTCCAAAAACTTGGAAATGTTATGTGTCTTGGACCCTTGTGCTGCTACAATAGGTCTCAGGGGTGGGTCAGATGGATTTTTATGTATCTTGGGCACCCCAAATATCGTGGGTACCCTAGGATCTGTGTTGTTAAGATATGTAAATATGTCCATTTCTATAACTTCCTGATCTAACATCTTGAATGGCCAAATCTATCTTATGGTATGATAAATTAATTTCATGTATAGAAGCAGATGTATATTTATCATAGTCATGTAGAATGTTATACATTTTAGCCTGGTATAAGTTTTGGTCCATCAATACCGTTCCCCCACCCTTGTCGGGTTCCATGACCCTCAAGGAATGAACATGGCTCAAATTATAAAGTAATGCACTTTCTTCCTGGCTTAGATTAGCTACATATTTATCCTTCCCTAATTCTTTTCTGAATTGCTGCTCAATTCTGTGTTCCAAATTCTTAAGTTGTGGGTGAAGGGGGGGATTAAAAGTACTAGACTTTCTCAAATGCAAACTTGGGGTCCCCGGGGTCTCTCCCAACAAATTCTCTAAATTGAGTTTACGCATAAACAATTTCAGGTCCAAAATAGTATGCACTAGGTTGCTGCATCTATTGGGGACGAATTTGAAGCCCTTGGTGAAGAGCTGGAAACAAACATCAGAAACAGGAAAGTCACTGTAATTGTAGATATGGTAGTTGTTCTTGGTATACATGAAATAATCTCCTATACTAGTAGCTGTAAAGTTACCATCAACTACCAATTCTGTCTCCTGGTCTTCCTCCATGCTCGTGTTGGACCCCCTCCCCTCTGTTCCTGGGGAGATGTTGCTAAAGGGTGACAATTCCCTGTGGATGGATACCCTTGTTTGCGTATCCGCTCTGACCCGCGAGGTAAAAAATCTTCCTCATTACCCACACCCTGTGGCTGTTCTTCACCAAACACCTCTACTTCATTTTCCTCCAAAATTAGGGGCTCAGGGTTGTTCCTGTTAGCATTGCATTCTGCGGAGTTAGCTTCTGTGTACCATCTATTGTATGGTGGATTAGGATACTGCCTACCCTCTTGGTACTCCTTAATATCCCTTCTTAGTTTCTTGTATTTGCGATTAAGTACAATGTCGCAATGTTGGTCCACCCCCCTCCTGATATCATAATATTTAGATTTGTCAACATCAAACAATAAATCAACAGTGACACACTCATTGTACTTGGAAATATCATTTTGCAAACATATAATTTCTTTGGTATTTTTCTTAATAATCGCCTTGACAATTTCAAGGCCACATTGGTCAAAGGCAAGAATTAAGTCTTTGTGAAATTCACTACCAGGACAAACCTGGTTAGGATATTTATACACGCGTAAACCTTTAGGCACTATGCCTTTGTTTAAACATTCAGTCAGATGCACATTGTCCAGCTCTAAGGTTTTATACCTGTAAAGAGCGTTCTCAAGTAGACGTAGTGATTCCTGGAAACTGTGCCTCTCCCCTGTAGTGCGAGTTCCTTGCTCGCAAAACTGAAATTTCGGCTTCGTATTAACCCATTCAAGAAACGTGGAAGTAGGCTTTCCATTCTTCTCCGATGGACACAATGGAGGATCAGGCAAGGGGTTGGAACCAGTTTCACATAAAACAGCTGGTGTGTTATTGAAATCAGTTCCGTTGAGTAAATCCGTTGCTCTTGGTAAGCTAATGTGGACCGAACCATGTGGTTCAGAAAGTGCAGGTGGAAACGCTTTGCTGTTGGTAACAGCTTTCAAAATTTCCCGTTGGTCTGTGATCAAATTATGAATACCTTGTCCCAACGGTGTAAGTAAATTAATCAGTGCTGTAAGCTGACCCGTGAGCTGTACAATACCATCCTTTTCGGACCTTGGTAGGTTACCAGAGTTACTACTCTGACCATCACTCGAAGTGGAAGAACCCGAACTGGCTTCCATAACAAGTACCACAAAAAGAAGAAAAACGCTGTAAGCACAAACACCAACAAGCCAAAAAACAGCTGATACCAGTCCGGTAACCTCCACCACAAGGATTGCTCACAATAAGGCGCTGCTGTTCCAAACCAGGTTTATTAACGTCAACAGAAGTATAACCACGTTTTCATCAAAAAAATACGACTTCATCAGATAAAATCTTGAAGTACACTACTGTTTAAATACTTCCCATCCTCCGTAAAATACACAATTATCCAATAATCTAATTAAAATAAATTGAGTAAGCATATAAATTTAAAGCTGTATAAATGTACAAAAAACTCTGTTGAAAATGCTAAAACATTAAGAACCCTGTATGAATTAGTCTCATGAAATGCAATACAATATATAGAAAAATCATGAAACCACTATTACCCCACACTGTTAAACATGAAAGATTACATAATAATGTATATGTGTATGAATATTGAATCGTATTAAACAAAAGTAATAAAATAAAAAACATTTCATATTAATATACCAAGGTATCAATGAATAAAATATTTTTATATAAATATAAAAACTTGGTCACTGTGAATAGCAAACTCTAGTTAAAATACGTCCTGCCTTAAGTTTAAGGCAGGGAGCAATGGAAATAAAATCATTGAGGCCCGGGAATTTATTGGATTTTAACAGAATCTGCCAAAAGGTCTCTCGGTGAGCTAACTTGGCCTCCCAGGGTCCACCCCCAATATTTAAATGTACTTTCCTGTGTGAACTTTGCTGTAACTTAAAATGGGAGCATGCTTTTGTTTTTGGCACTATAAAAGCTGATTTAAACATTCTGAAAACATTTTTCCTGTGGAGAACCATGTTTAAATTACTTTTTGGGACTGGTAAAATGTATTGGAGTACTTTTTACTGTTTTTTTTTTTTTTTATTGGAAAAACTGAATTTATACTACTATTGATATTCTACCCTCTTGTGCTGCTTAGTTTCCTTGGGAAAGAGGCACCATTTTCAGCCTGACTGGTCCCATGGTCAGTCTTTCTTCCAGCTGCAAAAAGGAAAAGTTGGTTAAACAGCCTTTGCCATCACAGCAGGTTAGCAGTTTGCCTGACCACAGGTGAGTGACTCTGCTGTTGCCAAAGTTGGTTCCTCAGACCACGCATCTTTCCCCCGGATCATTATGGTATTGCAAATACAGCCATTGTAAACCAGGAGTTAGCCACATCCTCTGTGGCTCTTGAAGTCCACTTAGTTGGCAAGGAAGAGCGACTTTTTTGGTGTTGAGAGATGGGACAGGGAAAGTACCCCCGCTTAACCAGAATGTTATGTCCATCCCTGGGAAAGCCATTGCTGCCATTAAAAACCCTGCTTGCCTAAATGTGCCTGTGAAAAAATAAATAGAAAACTAAACATATGTTTTCTTCTGCTCCAGTTTCACTGAACAGGAGTAGTTTATTAAATCTGGCTCAGCATCTTATACAAGCTATTGATCCTTTTTATAAGGTAGTTTCTGGTAAGAGAAAAAGGGATTCCTCTTTTCATGAGGAGATTTGAGAAATTTAATTTGGAGAGCAATGTGATAGGGTAGATGCATTTTTTTTCTGCTCAAGATTCTGATTCAGTGTTTTCTGTGGGAAGACACAGAGGTTTTTCGGTCCCTCCAAAAATGCTATGAAATTCTCAGAACCTCTTCCCATCCTCCCAGTGTTGCCACCATTGGAGGATGTATTTGTTACAGCTTGTGGTTTCTCCTGATAGGCAGCCTGCTGCACCTAAGAAAGCAGATGTACAAAGTTCCTGAATCTTTTAAATCTCTATATACTCATCCCAGACCTAACATAGCAGCTTTAGCTTTAGTCAACCCCAGCTGCTGACAGTCCTTTTCTTAACTCTGTTCATTCCCCTTCTGATAAAGATATTAAAACAATTGAAACATTTGGGGGGGAAACTGTATTCTTCTACTACTTTAATTTTTAGAATTTTTAATTTTCAGGCTAGTATGTTAAAGTTTATTTTGACTAATTACGAAAATGTGAGAAGTATTTTATCTGAAGTTCCTTCCTGTGAGGAAAAATCTGCTTTGTGTGATCTAGTTTCTTTCATTTCTTAGTTCAGTACTCCTTGTTTAAATTGTGTTTTTATTCTGCAGATACTACGTACAGGACTGTTGCCCTCCCAGAGAATGTAAACATGAGATTTTAAATTCTCCTTTGCATTAGTTTTTGGTCTATCTGCTGTAAAAATGATAAAATAATGTGATGAGAGGGGTAAGCTGTTGCAAGGAATCTCTCGAATCTTTAAGCCCTCCATGTCTAAATTTCTTCTGCTCCCTTATCCAGTTTGAGCAAGAAGCAAAACAAACAGTCACAGCAAAATACTGGTGAGCAGATGTTTAAAAAATAATTGCAGGGAGGTTCCAAAAATAAATTTAATCCAGCTTAGCGCCTCGGCATAATAGCCTTCAATGAGCACAAATTACAAAACACACCCTCTCATATATATAGTCTAATCAATTAAACAATTACATTAAATTAATCAATCAAAATACATATAAATAAATAAAGAAAACATATTATATTCAGAAAAACTACTACTTATAAAAATTATAACAGACTTTTCCAGTTTACTTCTAAATTTAAACCATTTGGTGACATAGTATTATATTTTAATATATAAATAGTTTCTTTAAATAGTAAAACATTTTTTATTAACCTATCATCACCTTTCTTAATAAAAACTTTCTCAAGAAAACAACATTCAAATGCGTCTACATTACTATTAGGAAACTCCATAAAATGAGAAGCAATTGGACTAACTAATATTCCTCTTTTTATATCTCTAATGTGTTCTTGCATTCTAGTTTTAAATTTTCTTTTTGTCTCCCCTATATAATACAGTTTACAAGGACATCTAATGCAATAACTTACACCTACAGAATTACAAGAAAAATTACTATTTGGTTTAAAAATAACTCCATTAATATTATCAAAATATAACTTCACATATTTACATATATTGCAATGGCCACATGCAATAGTACCATATGTATGTATATTATAATTAACCTTATTAACAGGAAAAATATAATAAGCTTTTATCAATTTATCAGATAAATTTTGACCTCTTTTAAAGGATATTTTGGGAATGTTAGGAAAAAGTTTATAAATATTTTTATCAGAAATCAAAAATTTCCAGAAATATTTAATAATATCCCAAATTCTATTACTAAATACATTATAAGTAGTAACAAAATAAATATCCTGGATTTCTTGATCAAAAACTTTTAAATATTTATTATTCCCCACATTTTTAACTTTTTTAACATATGGAGAAAAAATAGAATCTTCTCTATTCCTATTAACCATTAATTTATTAACATTACTATTATTATCTTTATCTAATAAATTATTAATAGATGCATTTAATATTTCCATACTATAGCCTCTTTTAAAAAACATAACAATACAATCATAAATATTTTTTTTCTAAATCTAATTCGTTATTGCACAATCTAGATAATCTGATAATTTCTCCATAAGGTAAGGCAGACAAAGTATGTGAAGGATGACAACTAGTTCCAAAAAGGAACTGATTTCCATCAATAAATTTACGATATACAGTAGTTTGAATCCGATTACCTACCACTCCAGATAATAAAATATCTAAATAATGAACTTTATTCCCAAACTGTAGGCCATCAAAATGTAAATTATATCTATTATTATTTAAATCTGAAAAAAATTCATGAATTTATTCATAACCACCGCTACAAAGAAAGATCAAATCATCTATGTAGCGGTAGTATAACAAAACATGACTTTGATAAAATTTATTAGTATATACGTATTCTAATTCAAATTTGGCCATAAACAGATTTGCATACATGGGGGCAAAGGTTGCCCCCATAGCAGTTCCTTTAAGTTGGTGGTAAATAACTTCATTGAAACTGAAAAAATTATTAGAAAGACAAAAAGAAGTTAAGTCCATTATAAAGTGAGTGGTTGGATTATCTCCTAAAAAATAGTGTAATGCTTGTAATCCATCTGAATGTCTGATGTTTGTATATAAGCTAACGACATCGACACTAACCCAAAACATATTTTCTGTCCAAATAACTTCACTTATTTTATCAATAAAATCAAAAGAGTCTCTAATATAAGACTCTAATTTCTGCACATATGGTAATAAATAATTATGAATGACAATACCCATATTACGACAAAAATAATTACTTGCCGAAACAATAGGATGGCCTGGAGGGTTTGTCATACTTTTGTGCAGTTTTGGGAGACAATAGAAAGTAGCTAAATTACAGTTATCCAAACAAAATTTTCTATCAAGGTCATTTTTAGAAATATATCCTAATCTAACACCTTTATCAAGTAAATAGGTGCATTCCTTCATAGCTGCTGAATATCTATTAAAATTACTGACTTCATATGTTAAAGGGTCACTTAAATGTTCCATACACATATCTAAATATTGCTTGTGATTAAGTAATACTACTTTGTTTCCTTTATCAGACCGTTTGATAACAATATCATGTCTAATTGATAGATTTTTCAAAGCATCCCATTCATTTTTTGTCATATTATACATCCAGCGACCATTACTTGCTGAAGTCATCATTTCTTGAATAGAGAAATGCACCATTTCAGAAAACTGAATAATGGTAGAATTATTATATGGAGGTATAAATTTATATGAAAATCAATACCATCAGTATTGAGTAAAGAGTATGCTTGAGAATACATAGATAATAACATTTCATCAGAAAGACATGAATAATAACTGTCCACAGTAGTATCACTATCACTATTAACCTCATCAAGACAAACATCATCTTGAGAAGAGACTTTTTTATCATTAGAGAAATAATATTTCAAGTGAAGTTTTCTAACAAATTTAAAAGTCTCTTGTTTAAGTAAATGATGTCTAGGTATAACCGTAGGAACAAATTTAAGACCCAAATTGAGTACAGATATTTCTTCATTAGATATATTACAGCCAGAAATATTTACTACATTAGAGTCATTGATTAAGGCAGAGTTCGTAAAATCAATTCCATCTACCCCTCTTAAATGCTTGTTTAGATTGTCCTTCACCCGGCGAAGAACCCGCACCAAAGTCTTTCTTTTTATTTCCTCTTTTGGAATTATTACCTTCATTCCGAAAGCGTTGTTGGTGACCTAAAGAATCTGTTGCAGACGGAAGGGGAGGAAAATCATTATAATCAGCATCTGAGTCCGTAGTTAAACCGTAGCCTTCCGAAGAAGCAAATGACACAGAAAGCTGTTTTTTGTTATTTGTATTTATCTGTCTTTTAAAGGGGCGGGAAGATTGTTTCCGTTTCCAAAGAAACGCTCACCCGTTATCATACTCTTTAATATCTCTTTTAATTTTTGTTGATTTATGTTGTATTTGTACAGTCTCATATCTATTAAGATTTTCTTTTAAATTAACGAAAATATCATTGACCTTGACAGTACCAATATCTACTAATAGTCTGGAATGCATAGCGTGTAATTGCCTTTGTAGTTTTTGTAAAAGCAATTGTTCTCTGTCTACAAGTATCTTCACCCACTCCATTGCACAATTATGAGCCGCCGAAAGCCAGCGGTCTTTAAACACTAAGTCATCTTTATCAGCATTATCAAAAGGTGTCGCAGGACTTTTAAAAGCCCTTAAGCCCCGTGGGGAGATATCAAGTTCAACATACCTATTTAATCCTAGTAAGTTAAAATGACAGCATGTTTCCCGGAATAACAATTTTTCAAACTCTTTAACAGTATCATGAACTTCTTGTGGGAATGTGTAGAGGTAATAATACGACCACCTAAGGTACCAAAGGGATTAACAAATTTCTGCTGTCTTTCTTGAAAAAATTTTGAAATATATTCTGAAGTAACATTACCATTAGATGCCATATTCTCTCCAGGTTTCGCTTGATGAGAATTAGTAACTGTAGACAAAAACCTGCTACCTTGAAGGGTATCCGAAGTTACAGGAGAACCCAGAACATCCGTAGGAGCCTTCGCTCTAACCATAGCCTCAGGAATCGCCATCATCGCGGGAAGCACACCTGGAGAATCCATAGAAACCTTCGATCTCACCACAGTATCAAGAACCGCTGTCATCGCGGGAAACAAATTATGTTAAGTTGTCTATCTCGCCTTCATTCTTGCTGGATGGGTTCGGAGCCGACCTTGGCTCCGACTCGGCCACTCTAAAAGCTCGAGAGTTGGTTCCACCGGCTCGAGGCTCCCCTTATATCCCACAATGCTAGGCGAGAGTTACCTCAGATCTCGTTTGCCGCTACAGCTTCGAGGTTGGTTGCTTCTACCGGTTCCTGGTGAGTGTTAATTTTTCTTGTAAAAGTTACCCTTTTAAGTTAAATTTCTTTCTTAGTTAGTGTAGATTACAAAACTTTATCCCCGAACCCTAAATTTTCCGTTTCTTTACCAAAGAACCTTTGGTTCTTCCTTTGGGCCCTTAGGTCTTCTCTTCCCTAGTGGAGTGTTTGTGTTTCTTGTAGTTTACTTTAGTTTAGTGTACTTTAATTCTAGTATTACTACTAAAATTATTATTTTTTCCTGACAGGGTATAACTTGTGTGTTTGGGTGTGTGTTTGTGTACACCTGTTAGTCAGAAATGTCCAAAGAAGCAAAGGTCTCCGGATTCAAGAAGTGTGATGCGTGCTGTCAGAAAATGTCTCTGACAGACGCTCACACTTCTTGTGTCTATTGTCTGGGGCCTTTGCACCTGCAGGACTCCTGTGTTGTGTGCCATGGCTTCAGCCCCAGGGTCCTGCAGGAAAGAAAAAACAAATTAATTCTTAGAGGCTTACTGAAGCCAGAGGATTCCCTGTCAGTTTCAACAGGGAAGCCCTCTAAGGCATCGAGGTCTTCGGCTCCCGCTTCTGAGCCGAGACCTCAGGTTGCTCAACCTTGCCTTTATCGGCTTCGCTGGAGCCGATAAGTCTCAGTCCACAGTTTCTGTGGCTCCTCGCCCGGCCGGAGCCGAGGTTATTGAGGTTCGTGTCGGCTCCGACCACACCTTCGAGCCGACAACCAGGAAGAGGTCTAGGTCACCATCTCTTGGCTCCATTCATTCGGCTCCAGGATCTCCCCTGCTGTCTGAACGGAGCCAAAGGTCTCATTCCTCTAGGTCATCGAGGCTGTCCGATCATGACCTTCAGAGGGTAGTAAGTCGACTACTTAAGTCCGAGGCACTAGCCCAGATGCTTCAGAGCCCGACTCATCAGTCGGTGCCTGCCCCGTCCATCAACTTTTCCTCCTTCACTCTCTTGAGTTCGAGCCGGGTCGCCGGAACCGAGACTGTGATTACTTCGAGCCGAGACAATTGTCTTCGCCCGCTGCCGGCTCCGCTTTCTTCTCTTTGAAGAATCTCGGCGCCGACTTCGTCGGCTCCGAGGGGTGAGTGGCATCGGACCCTTGTCCGACCCCCCTCTCCCTCTCGGTGCTTCGGCGCTGGTGAGTTCGGCTCCGACATCAGCCTCGGTGCCATCACTGTCGGTGCCGAGGGGTTCTTAGCTCCTCGGAGCGGGACCTCTGGCTCTGCCTGACAGGGGTGCATTCGAGGTCATGCGGAGTGTGTTAGATCCTGGCTCTACTCCACAGTCGCCCGGCCCCGCCTCCCTCTATGCTGCCTCAGGGTAAGTCGACTCACTCTCTCATCCCGGACCGCAGAGAGCCAGCTCCACAGGAGCCCCCTGTGGGATTTCATCCTCTTCAGAGGCCTCTCCTGATTTGGCAGAAGAGCCCTTGGAAGAGGAAGTGCAAGAGGAAACACATTGACTCACCTGAGTCTATCACGCCAGACACAGATTTGGATGATTCTGAGGGTTCCCCGCTCCCCTTCTGAAGATGTCTCATTTGCAGACATTCTGGAGATCCTGAAACAGAGGGGAAATTGGCCAGCCTCAACCCTTCGGAGGACTAATCTGTGTATCTTGAGGCGCTTTGGCTCGGCCCTTCCACCTCCTGGGTGTCCCTCCCTTCACCCCTCATGCAGGTGGTTGCTAAGAAGGCATGGACGGCTCCTGATTCAGTGGACCCCACTCCCAGGAGACCTCTAAGTTCATCACAGCTCCATCAGACAAGCAATTTTTATCAAAAGGAGTTTCTGTGGATGCTATGGTGGTAGCTGCTGCCACAAAGAAGGAACTGGCTGATCCTTCAGTGCCTGTCCATCCACCTAACAAGGAATCTAGGTCCATGGATAGTGCGGAAGCGGATGTTCTCCTCAGCGACATTTACCATGCGCTCGCTGAACTACCTGTGCCATTTCACTCGTCTTCAAAGGGACTTGATCAAGGAAGCGAGTGAAATGTTAAAGGATCCTACAGCTGCGGGTTTCCAAGAAAAGATGAACACGCAGCTGGCTACCCTTAATTCCATATCCAACTCCTCCATGCCTCCTCTCTTATGCGGCCGATGGAGCGAGCAGAGCCGCAGGGACAGGTGTAGCCTTACGTGAGGCACGCCTGGATGCGGCTATGCAATTTTGTGGACCCTTTCAAGACGCCTTTCACTTAACTCCCCTTTGATGGATCATCTCTTTGGTCCTCAAGTGAAAGAAACCCTGACTAGGTGCGAGACTCATGGTAAGACCCTTTCTGCATTCGGAGTACGTTTTTTTATTCCTTCTAGGCCTTTCCACAAAGGCCAGTAAGGTGGAAAGCTGTGGTTCCGTAAACAATCTCAAGGGACTTAGCCTGACGACAGAGTCGCTTTCCTACCAAAGGCAGAGGTGGGAATAACAATGGTAGACGCCTCTAGGGGCAGGGGGGTCCGCAGAACCAGGGCAATCGGGAAGCCTTTCCTGACAAGCCCTTTCAGCATCCCTGAGGTGTTGCCCGACTGCCCATCTTCGGAGGCAGTCGGGGAAGATTGTCACTGTACCCAGAAGCCTGGCTATCCCTGACTCAAGACAAATGGGTACAGTCCATCATTTCCGAAGGCTATTCTATCCCCTTTCTTCGCTTTTCCAAATCAGTCAAAAAATCCTTCCAGATGTTCCACCCGCTCAAAGGGATATAGCAGCTTTGGAAATTTCAAAACTGCTTGCAAAAGAGCAATTCAGCCAGTGCCAGCAGACCAACAAGGATCCGAATCTACTCAAGGTTCTTTTTAGTTCCAAAGAAAACAGGGGACTGGAGACCGATTTTGGATCTCAGTGTCTTGAACAAATCAGTCAAGAAAACAAGATTTCGATGGTCACGCTGCAATCCATTCTTCCCCTTTTGGGCAAAGGAAACTGGATGTGCTCTATAGACCTTCGATGCACTATCACATAAAATGAACAGACGCTCCAGAAGATTCCTCCGCTTCAGGCTGGGAACCAGTCATTTTCAGTTCAGGGCCCTGCCCTTTGGTCTCACCACTGCCCCCTGGGTGTTTACCAAATGCATGGCACTGGTAGCTTCTCACCTGAGACGACAAGGATTCCAGGTGTTTCCATATTTGGACGACTGGCTTCTCACAGCTCCCACCAAGCATCTCCTTCTGATGGCCAGAGATTATACTTTTCGCTTGTCAAAAACTGGGTATTTCAATAAATTGCGAAAAGTCTGTTTTGTCGCCTTATGTCGCATTATTACCTACATAGGCAAATTTAGATACTATAAACATGTCTGCAAGGCTAATCTAACCAAAGGATATCAGACATTCACAAATTGGTGTCACTTCTTCTCAACAACAACAGAGTCAAAGCCAGGTTAGTTCTAAAGGTGTTGGGAATCATGGCAGCTGCCATACCTCTCCTTCCATTGGCCAGATACCACATGGATCCTTCAGTGGATGCTTTTTACTCAATGGTCATACCAGGAACTTCCAATGTCTCACACCATTATGATCACGCAAGCTGCAAAAGCATCTCATGTGGTGGATGTCTTCCCCCAGCTCCTGTCGGGAAGACCATTTGTTCCACCTCCTCCGGTTGCTACTCTGACAACGGATGCCTCCTGATCGGGTGGGGGGCATTATCAGGGCAGGACAGTCCAGGGCACATGGCAACCAAACTAATGCCACTTGCACATAAATGTTCTGAGATGAGAGCAGTGCTTTTAGCGCTGCAAGCCCTTCAAGACTCTCTTCCCTTGGGAACGATTGCAATCCAGACAGACAATATGTCTGTAGTGTGGTACATCAACAAACAAGGCGGAACCAGATCATACCCCTGTGTCGAGAAGCACTCAGACTGTGGCAATGGGCGATTTCTTCTCAGCGCTTGATAGCAACGCGACATCCCGGGAAGTCCAACCACATTGCGGACAAGTTGAGCAGAGCTATACTCATGCCTCACGAAAGTGGTCTCTGAAAGACTCTGTAGTGAGAGAAATCTTTCTCAAGTGGGGTCAGCCTTAAGGCGATCTTTTGCTACTCCCCAAAACAGCAAGTGCAGAGAATATTTCACTCTATTCCCTTTACCAGGCCAACCCAGCAGGGACGCCTAGTCCAAGTTTGGCCCCGGGACTTCTGTATGCATTTCCTCCTTTCCCACTGATCTGTCAAGTAATACAGAAAGCTATCGCTCAGAAGGCCTCATTGATCCTCATTGCCCCTTACTGGCCTCGACAAGTGTGGTTCCCCTTTCTACATCAATTTCTTTTGGAGCGACCGTGGAATCTGGACCTAGTTCCAGATCTTTTGATCCACCAGTCGGGTCAGTTTCATCGCCTCCTCCCTCTCTGAACCTCACTGCTTGGTTCCTCCAATTCCAACCATAGCCAGGCTTCCTCAATTATCTCACTCTGTTAGAGATATATTGATAGCTTCCCATAAATCTTCCACTGGAAAGATTTATTTGAGTAAGTGGAAACGCTTCTCATATTGGGCACAAGGAAAGGACATAGATCCTTTCACCGCCTCCATCCAACTAGTCCTTGATTTTTTAGCTGAACTCTTCCATGCAGGTTCATCTCCATCTACTCTTAAGGTTCAATTGGCAGCTATTTCTAACTTCCATGTGGGTATTTCTGAATCTGCCCTAATGTCCCACAAACTTTGCAAAGCCATTTTGAAAGGAGTTTTTCTTCTCAGACCTCCTATAAGAAATCCACCTTCTCCTTGGGACCTAAATTTAGTTCTTGCTTCTTTGATTCTTTCCCCTTCGAACCTGCAGCTTCATGTTCCTTGAAATTATTATCATGGAAAACTCTCTTTCTGGTGGCTATTACATCAGCCAGAAGAGTTTCAGAACTTCAAGCACTCAGTTGTCGCCTCCTTACCTTTTGTTCCATAAGGACAGAGTATCCTTACTTAACTAACCCGCCTTTTTTGCCTAAGGTGGTTTCAACATCAAATCTAAACCAAAGCATTGACCTCCCTGTCTTTTTTCCAGAGTATTCCAATAGGTCTGAACAAAAGTTACACTGCCTGGATGTTCATCGTCAATTAAGGTACTACTTGGATAGAACAAAACAATTCAGAAAATCTGATCAGCTGTTTGTCTCCTATGCCGAAAGCAGAAAGGGACTTTCAGTTTCAAAGGTATCATTATCCAGATGGCTAACATCTTTGATTTCCCTGGTATATGAAATTAGACAACAGAAATTGCCTAATAAACCTAAAGCCCATTCCACCAGAGCTTTGGCTACTTCTTTAGCCTTCCAAGACAGACTGCCTATTGACACCATTTGTGCAGCTACTTGGGCTACTCCTCACACTTTTATTTCTCATTATAAGTTGGATTTAGCTTCTAGGCATAGAGCTAACTTGGTTCCACTGTTCTCAGGAGTCTGTTCCGTTTGGGCCACCCAGGACAAGGTGCTAGGGACCGGTCCCATCCAGCAAGAATGAAGGCGAGATAGACAACTTAACATATAGAAGCTATGTTCTTACCATAACGCTCCATGTTAGTTGTCTTCTTCGCCTTCTTCTTAAGGCCCCACCTCCTTCCCCTGGCCTGGACAGACCTAGAGGAGTTGTGATCGTGACCTCTCTTTCTACCACCTCTTTCTTAGTCATATGCTATTATGCATATTTCTTGGTTCAGGATGTAGGTCACCCTTCTTTCTTCCTGTTGTTAGAGGTGGATTCTGTTTTACAGTTATACTGTTATTGTTATAAGCTGGGGTTAGCTTACAAACGAGATCTGAGGTAACTCTCGCCTAGCATTGTGGGATATAAGGGGAGCCTCGAGCCGGTGGAACCAACTCTCGAGCTTTTAGAGTGGCCGAATCGGAGCCGAGGTCGGCTCCGAACCCATCCAGCAAGAAGAAGGCGAGAAGAAGACAACTAACATGGAACGTTATGGTAAGAACATAACTTCTATATTAGACCCAACAGAGCGACCGTTAGCATCCGTAAGAAATGAAACATTCTTAGCACCTTCGTTGCCACCACCTGTATCTGTAGTAAAGCCATTAACTGGCGGAGTAAAGTTCTCTCTGAAAACTCTCGGAGTATTAAGCAAAGAACTGGTATCCATAATGCCAGAAATCGCAAACAACAAAAAGAATAAGGCAACAGCCTTTAAAATAAAGTTAAAAATGTGGGGAATAATAAATATTTAAAAGTTTTTGATCAAGAAATCCAGGATATTTATTTTGTTACTACTTATAATGTATTTAGTAATAGAATTTGGGATATTATTAAATATTTCTGGAAATTTTTGATTTCTGATAAAAATATTTATAAACTTTTTCCTAACATTCCCAAAATATCCTTTAAAAGAGGTCAAAATTTATCTGATAAATTGATAAAAGCTTATTATATTTTTCCTGTTAATGAGGTTAATTATAATATACATACATATGGTACTATTGCATGTGGCCATTGCAATATATGTAAATATGTGAAGTTATATTTTGATAATATTAATGGAGTTATTTTTAAACCAAATAGTAATTTTTCTTGTAATTCTGTAGGTGTAATTTATTGCATTAGATGTCCTTGTAAACTGTATTATATAGGGGAGACAAAAAGAAAATTTAAAACTAGAATGCAAGAACACATTAGAGATATAAAAAGAGGAATATTAGTCCAATTGCTTCTCATTTTATGGAGTTTCATAATAGTAATGTAGACGCATTTGAATGTTGTGTTCTCGAGAAAGTTTTTATTAAGAAAGGTGATGATAGGTTAATAAAAAATGTTTTACTATTTAAAGAAACTATTTATATATTAAAATATAATACTATGTCACCAAATGGTTTAAATTTAGAAGTAAACTGGAAAAGTCTGTTATAATTTTTATAAGTAGTAGTTTTTCTGAATATAATATGTTTTCTTTATTTATTTATATGTATTTTGATTGATTAATTTAATGTAATTGTTTAATTGATTAGACTATATATATGAGAGGGTGTGTTTTGTAATTTGTGCTCATTGAAGGCTATTATGCCGAGGCGCTAAGCTGGATTAAATTTCTTTGTGGAACTGGCGTTGTTTTTTGGCTGTTGCCTTATTCTTTTTGTTGTTTGAGGTTCCAAAAATAAAACTGGAACCCTGCAGAACAAAGGACAGTCAAATAAGTCAGAATGACTATGCAAGGGACCTTGTTCCTCTCCCATCCTGGCATTCCCTTATCCCTTCCAGAAGGTCTGAATCTCCATTTCTGCCTTTTTCCTTGGCCTTTTTGGGACAAAAAAACCCCCGGAAAATTTC
>NC_056746.1:1118132567-1118148835 GCF_019279795.1 Protopterus annectens | reverse complement strand
AAAAGTTAAAAAGTAACTATAACCCACTATTTACATTATATTCTGTTGGCCCTGTCTTTCAAAACAGGTTTTAGAGAAATATATTCATTCAAACCCGATGGGGTTGTAGCATCCAAGATTATTTGCCATTTGTATTCTAATAATTCTACCTTCAACCTTTCATCCCCACCCCTCTCGAGATGTGTCACCCTGTCAATAACAAAGAAAATACATTTCTTAAAATCAACACAGTGTGTACTGTGCATATATAATGCATTATGCGTGTCCTTACTTTTTATGGCCCTCAGGTGTTCTGCAATCTTATCTTTTAACCTGCGGACAGTTTTGCCAATGTAGAATGCGTTGCAACTGACACAAGTGGCAATATATACCAACTGTTGTGTGTTGCAGCTACACCTACCTGGGCACCTCAAAGTCTTCATGTAACTGGACACCAGTACATAAGGTCCATCATTGATGAACCTGCAAAATTTACAGGTTCCACATTTGTACATCCTAGAACACTTGTGAATAGTTCTATGTCCCTCCAAAATTTCATTAATGTTTCTTCCCCTACATTATACTATTTTGGGAATGTTCCCCATTTTGTGTTTCATAGTTTCATTAAATACTGTGGCCCACACTTTTTTCACCAAATCAACAACACTACCAGTTTGACTGTTATATTTTAATACCAAATCCACACCCCCACCAGGGGCAGCAATATCCTAGACCTGGTTATTACCAACATGGGCAACCGGTGCTCCACACCAGAGGTCAATTCCTCGTTGGTCAGATCCGACCATAAGCTAATCACCCTAGACATCCACATCCCTCCCTCACCCCCCATTAGGGAAACCACAGTAAAACATTTCTTCAAAGCCAACTTCATGCTTCTTAAGACAGAAGTGGCAAACTTCACGACACCCATGCTGACGGACAATAGAGGTATGACTGCTGAATCCTACACAAATGCACTTTATAAGCACTTACATGAGTGCATGGATCGTGCAATCCCTAACAGAACCAAGATGCTATCCTCCAAAAAAGGAAGTCAATCTGGTGGTCCCCTGCCATAAACAAACTGTACAACAGAAGGAAGAAACCCTTGCAAAAGAGAGTAAAATCCCATGAGTGGAGGAGCTCCCTGGTCAGCCTCAGTAAGAAGCTGCAATCCCTGATAAAATCCTCCAAAGCTAGTTATGAAAACAAAATCGCCACTGACTCTAAAGACAACCACAAAGCATTCTATAGCTATGTCAAGAATCTCAATGGCAACACTCAGACCTGCTCTGAGTTACAGCACAATGGCACTAAATATACAGAACCAACGGATATTGCCAACATCCTGGCAGATAGGTTCAGTGCTAACTTTACCCCTCTGTCATCCCCTAAAGAGCCCATCTCTATACCAGAAGAATGCAAAGTTCCTGTAATCACGGCTGCACAGGTAAAAAACACACTGTCCAAAGCCAAGAACACAGCATCCTTGGGACCTGATGACATCCCAGGCTGTGTTCTACATGAACTATAGAACGAACTGGCACCCCACCTAAGTACCATGTTCAATCATAGCCTCACCTCAGGCTATGTACCCACTGAAAGATGCACAGCGACAGTTATCCCACTCCACAAAGGGGGAGCCACCACAGACCCCAGAAACTACCGCCCAATTAGCCTAACGAGCCTGGTCTGCAAGGCTATGGAGCATATCATCATGAAACCTATAAACAATGACATTGGTAATCTCCAAACTCAGGAACCCACCCAGTTCGGGTTTGTAAAAGGCAGATCATGTCTCCTAAATCTGATAGACTTCTTTGAAGCAGTCACCAAAGCCGTAGATGAGGGTAAGGTGGTTCACATAGCCTATCTAGATCTCGCCAAGGCTTTTGACACCATCCCCCACTCTGGAATTATAGATAAACTCACTAAACTAGGTATAAATCCCTATGTCACAAGATGGGTTGCCAACTGGCTCACTGACAGAACCCACACTGTGAAAGTAGCAGACTCCAAATGCAGCTTCAGACCAGTGACAAGTGGAGTACCACAGGGTTCAGTCCTGGGTCCTGTCCTGTTTGGTATCTGCTTCTCTGAAGTACAGGCCAACACAGAATGTCTTTGGCTAACGAAGTTCGCAGATGACTGCAAACTAGGAGCCATAATCAAAACTCCAAAAGATGTGGACATCCTACAAAAGGGACTTGCTGAGACAGATGCCTAGTGTCAAAGCCATGGCCTCAAGCTCAATGCCAAAAAGTGCATTGTCATTCCTTTTGGTAAAAACTCAGTACCCATGAACTAACACAAAGGTGGTAGTCTACTTAACACCGAAAGTGTGATAAGAGACCTTAGGACACAGGTGGACAGTAGTCTCTCCTTTGATAATCACATCACTACAGTAGTCAGGAAATCCTTCTATGTGGCACACCTCATCACAAAAGGTTTATCATCCAGGAAAAAAGAGGTCATTGTTCCCCTCTATTCGTCACTCATTAAACCCATTATAGAGTACAATGCACCTTTTGGTATGTACCTCACAAGACATCTACAACAACTGGAAAGGCCACAGAAATACCTCACAAAGAGGATTACCGGCCTCAAAGAGATGGCCTATACAGACTGTCTCAAAAAACTGCAGCTTTACTCCATTGCATATCACCTACTCAGAGGCGATCTCTGCCTAACACACAAATCTATGTCAAACCTAGAGCTTTTAGACATGCTCCACTTAAAGAAATCCCAATCCCGACGAGCTACACGCTCTAGGGACCTAAACCTCGTCACCACAATAAACAGAACATGCTGGAGGGATAGATTAATGTCCCAGAGACTTCCCATACTCTGGAACAAACTACCTATCTATATTAAACAAAGCTCCTCATTAGCACTGTTCAAGAAAAATCTTGATGACTGGATGGGAGATAGGAAATTCACCATGGGGATCACTTCTGTGGCTCTGCTCGACAGTGGCACAGGAAAATAATTTTCTTGGGTGGCGAAAGGCAGGGTACCTTTGGCTAGGCTTATATAGGCCCTAGGGCCAATAGCCTAGTACCTACCTATGAACCTATTAGTGTCATTGCCCCTTAAAATGGGTTTGTATATACTCCGTCATTTCTCCAAGACTTCGTTCCTGATTTTTAACAACATCTTAAGGGGATATCCCCTGTCTAAAAAGAAACCAATAAGGGTATAGACTTCTTTGATGCAAATATCATCATCACTTACAAGTCTTGAAAGTCTTACCATTTGGCCCTTCACTATTCCTCTTTTCTTGATGTGGGGGTTGACAACTATTATAATATAACAAGGAATTGCTATAGGATGCCTTCCTAAAAATGTTGCTATGTAAAGTGTTGGCAGATTTGGTCAATTTGATGTCCAAAAAATCTTTCTCTTTTTCGTCCCACTTGCTAGTAAATCTAAAAAAGGTTGTAGTGCTATTTAAATATTCAGCAAAGGACATAGCTTCATCCTCATTGCCCTTCCAAAGTATTAGTATATCATCTAAAAATCGGTAATAAAGAACAATTTTGTCATAGTATGATGAACCAAATACAAACGCTTCCTCCCAGTGTAGAAGGACTAGGTTAGGAAATCCAGGGGCACACTTGGCCCCCATTGCCACACCTGAAAATTTCTGAAATGTTTCCCCTTCAAATTTTTATTTTATTTATTTATTTTATTTTACATTTGTTGTCCGGGATAGTCTGACTGGATGCATGTCCATTTTCAGCGGAGGCCCGGGGAGAAAAGCTCCAAGGGTAAGCAGATACAGCATTAAATAATACCAGCATTACATATTGCAAACAGACTATTTACAGAGATTACATAAGTAAGCAAGTTAAACAAGTTCCTCAGGTTAGAGTTAATCCTGAGCGCAAGTCAGGATTAAATTAAATTACACAGTAAACTGTTAACAGATTTTTACACATTCTAGAGTCAAATGTCACAAAATAGTTTTTTAACACCATTTCCATACATGATGTCATCATATTAATTTTAGCAGCATTTAATTTACCGCTAGTGACTAAACTTTGGGTAAAGTATTCAACCCCCACATCTTGTGGTATTACTGTGAACAGATTGATGACATCAATAGTAAGAAAAGACCAATCAGTGCCAACATTAGAAACCCTATCAAGTCTATGGAGACAATGCCAAGAATCTTTAAAATATGTGGAACCCCACCCACAACCTTTTGGAGCCCTTCCTCCACAAAAGCAGCCAAGGGTTCAGTGCTAACTTTACCCCCCTCTCATCCCCTAAAGAGCCCATCTCTATACTGGAAAAATGCAAAGTTTCTGTAATCACAGCTGCACAGGGAAGAAACACACTCTACAAAGACAAGAACATAGCATCCATGGGACTTGACAACATCCCAGGCTGCGTTCCACATAAACTACAGAATGAACTGGCACCCGACCTAAGTACCATGTTCAATCATAGCCTCACCTCAGGCTTTGTGCCCACTGAATGGCACACAGCAATGGTTATCCCACTCCACAAAGGTGGAGCCACCATGGACCTAGGGAACTGCCACCCCTTTAGCCTGACGAGCCTGGTCTGCAAGGATATGGAACATATCATCCTCGAACTTATAAACAATGACATTGGTAATCTCCAAACTCTAGACCCTACCCATTTCGGGTTTGTAAAAGGCAGATCATGTCTCCTAAACCCAAAAGACTTCTTTGAAGTTGTCACCAAAGCTGTAGATGAGGGTAAAGGTGGTTCACACAGCCTATCTAGATCTTGCCAAGGCTTTTGACGCCATCCCTCACTCTGGAATTATAGATAAATTGACTAAACTAGGTATAAATTCCTATGTCACAAGATGGGTTGCCAAATGGCTCACTAACAGAGCCCACACTGTGAAAGTAGCAGACTCCAAATCCAACTTCAGATCAGTGACAAGTGGAGTACCACAGGGTTCAGTCCTGGGTCCTCTCATGTTTGGTATCTACTTCTCTGAAGTACAGGCTATCACAGAAGGTCTTTGGCTAATGAAGTTCACAGATGACTGCAAACTAGGAGCCATAATTAAAACTCCTAAAGATGTGGACATCCTACAAAAGGGCCTTACTGAGACAGATGCCTGGTGTTAAAGCCATGGCCTCAAGCTCAATGCCAAAAACTGCATTGTCATCCTGTTTGGCAAAAACTCTGTACCCATGAACTACCACATAGGCGTAGTCTACTTAACACCGAAAGTGTGATAAGATACCTTGGGACACAGGTGGACAGTAGTCTCTCCTTTGATAATCACATTGCCACAGTAGTCAGGAAATCCTTCTATGTGGCACACATTATCACAAAAGGTTTCTCATACAGGAAAAAAGAGGTCATTGTTCTCCTCTACTCATCACTCATTAGACCCATTATAGAGTACAACACCCCTTTTGGTATGTACCTCACAAGACATCTATAACAACTGGAAAGGCCGCAGAAATACCCCACAAAGAGGATTACTGGCCTCAAACAGATCCCCTATGCAGACCGTCTCAAAAAACTCCAGCTTTACTCCGTCTCATATCGCCTACTCAGAGGCGATCTCTGCCTAACATACAAAGCTATGTGAAACCCAGAGCTGTTGGACATGCTCCACTTAAAGAAATCCCAATCCCTCCAAGCTACACGCTCTAGGGACCTAAACCTTGCCACCACAATAAACAGAACATGCTGGAGGGATAGATTCCTGTCCCAGAGACTTCCCATACTCTGGAACAAACTACCTATCTATATCAAACAAAGCTCCTCATTAGCACTCTTCAACAAAAATCTTGATGATTGGATGGGAGATGGGAAAGTCACCCCGGGGATCACTTCTGTGGCTCTGCTCGACAGGGGCACTTGAAAATAATTTTCTTGGGTGGCGAAAGCCAGGGTACTGTTTGGCTAGGCTTATATAGGCCCTAGGGCCAATAGCCTAGTACCTACCTATGAACCCCTGAACCTATGAACAGGGCCTGTCTTTGCAAGATATCTCAGTATCACTTTGTGGTTTTTTTACAAAATGATTATGTATTAACAATGATATATGCATTTGCAAAACACTTCTACAACTACAATTTTAACCTCAGAGCTCCCAGTATATCAAAACTCTGAACTTGCTGTTTGAAAGCATGGAACTGTACCCATAGTATGTTATAAAAGAAAAAATATATATCTTCTTTTTTTCCCATAAGAAATGTATAAGATATTTTTCTTCTGATGTATTAAACCTTATTGCACATATTCTGGACATTAGTTTTACCCAGCCTTTTGGGCAAAGGTCAAACAACCTCCAAATAGAAACCAAGCATAGTAACAATGTTTGATAAATATAGACGTCAGAAATGTTTGGTTACTAGCTTTAAATGCATAAAAATGTCAGACCACAGAAAACAGTTCACAAAAAAAAAAAATGTAGATTCTAATAAGATATTTAGTCGCAAACCACACACATGTGCAATCACAATGGAATAGCAATATTCTCAGAGGAAACATTGCCTTTTACTGAGAAAGAATTATAAATATACTGGCTATGCTGCTCTCTAAGAGACATTGTTCCCCAACAAATCATATCAGCAATTATTTAGAAGTCATCATGCAACCACCCTATGCATTCCCACACCACCTGTCTTCCCCTACACATGCAGCACTTTATGGCAATCACCTCATGACTGGTTATCAAAAGTGGTGCAGTAACTGCCATAGCAATGCACTTCCTCTTGTGGCAGTAGGACACCTTATGTTGATTATTATTAAAATTAAATAAAAAAAAAACATTTATAATTATGGGAGCAGTGTATGTTGTTACTACTACATATAGATCTATCCAGTTTAGTACCAAAAAAAAAAAAAAAGAAGAAAAAAAGAAAAAAGAATCACAGCAAATGTACTTCACAGTAGATTTTTCAGAATTGATGCTCTGTCCCTAAACTCATTCATATATTATTTGACCTTCTCACCTTACACAACATTTTGGTTCTCAAGCATTGTAGCAAATTTTAAATATCAGTAAACTGTAAATATCTGTTTTTTATCTTCAAATGTAACATTGTATATATATCACTTCTATTGTTAACTCTTTCTCTTTCAGTGTCAAAATTTACTTTAATCCAGCTGCAACTACTTTATGTCATCTTAAATTGTATTAGTGTTTACTGTTATGAAATGTACTAGCTAGTTTTACTGCACTCTTTTTTGTGTACAGCTTTTCTCCTTGTCCTCCACTGAATAGAGGCAGCTTGTCTATACATAGTCAGACCATTCCACTGAACAAAAGCAATAAGTAAGTAAGTAAATAAATAAACAAATAGATAAATAGATAGATGGATAGATAGATAGATAGATAGATAGATAGATAGATAGATAGATAGATAGATAGATAGATAGATAGATAGACAGATAGATAGAACGATAGATAAAATATGCTCCCGCACTAAAAAACAGCAGAAATTTATTTAGTGCAATCACTTTAATTGCCATTTGCCTTCAGCTACTGTCTGTTCCCCCAAACAGATAACCAATTCTGTTGATATACTGTGATCACCAAATGTGATAAAATAATCCTAGTGATGTATTTCAAGAGAGTAATGTGCCCTACATCAATACTAATAAAATTAGCAGCAATAAAATAAAAGAAAGGTATTTTATACATTTAGCAGTGCAGTCTACTGTTCTAACTGGTTTTCATCAGAAATTAAAATACAGAGCTAACTCCAAAGCCAAACTGCTTTTGAATATCTGTGCATCTACAATTTCAATGGACTACATTCATAGGGAAGAAACTGTCAATTAAACATTGAAATCGCTTGCTAAGGCCAACCGATTGCAACAGCTCAGACTACAAAAATAGAGGGCATTGGTTGTCTGCCCATGTTTAGTAACTGTGTTTGTGGACCAAAATGAAACATATGCTGCTGAATAACATGATCTCATACTTACAATTTAAATATCCTACTGTTTTTATAGGAAGCTGCAAAATAAATAATTTGGCAATTAAAGATAATGTGCTTAACAAATAATAATGTCAGACATGCTGGAAAAGAGTGAACTTTTTTTTTTCTTATTTTGTTTTTTTCTGATTTGAAAAAAATACGATGCATTATATTTAGCAAACACATAGTGGGTCTGTCATGCAGTGTTGTTCTGATTGTTAGCCAAGAGGTAAACGGTTGAAACTAAAATATACAGACTTTTACATTTCATTGTTTACAATGTCAGTAACGTCTTATAATCAAAAGCTAGACACACTGTTATGCCACAATACAGAATGCGGACTATTACTATTAAAACAGATAGAATCATACAAAGCAGCACAGGTACATGCACACAAACACACACACACACACACACACACACACACACACACACACACACACACACACACACACACACACACAGACACTCACAAAATACAACATGCAAAAACAGAGTATTCGGAAACACAAATAGATAATTTTCTAAGTGCAATAAGGTCCTCTACGGTGAGCTATGTAGGGGAATAAATAAACTTCTTATAATTGAAAAGACTGGCAAATAAATTAAAAGTCACTGCCCAAAAGCATTGTTAATGGCACATAGGACCAGGTGCTTTCTTTGGTGCAAGATTATATACGGTTGCAATTCAAAACAGCGGACGATCATATGAACAAAAGCTGTTTGAAATTGCAAATAAATGTGAATCCTCATATGAGTGAACTTTCATTTCAACAGAGTTTTTGCTTATAGCCTTTTGTATGGAATTGTGGTGTAACGGGGTCAGGGAATTTGCCCTTACTCTACTGCTCTGCAATCTCTGAGTTGGTATGCATAATATCAGGGATGTGGGGACTAATAGTTTTACTTTTTTTGTTTTTGATCATTTTAGATTCAAAAATGATCATTTTTTTTTTTTCATTCTTGTGAGCATTCAATGTTTGATAGATGTGTGTGTATGCGTGTGTGTGTGTGTGTGTGTGTGTGTGTGTGTGTGTGTGTGTGTGTGTGTGTGTGTGTGTGTGTGTGTAAATTTATAATAGTTGTATTGTTTATTTCCATTAAAGATTAAATATTTTTCTGCCTTCTTCCTTCACTACATGGAAAAGCAATGCCCACCTTTCTTTTTACCACCTATGTATCGGTTCATAATTTCAAAGGTGAATATTAGGCTAACAGTGGGTCTGTATTTGAACATCGATGTTTCAAACCTTCAAATGTTCTAATATCCACCCCTATTCAGTAAAAGTTGAAAACATCGAACATACAGAACAGCAAATTTTTTCCTAGGGAAAAAATTTGCTGTCCCAAAACACATACACACAACACAAGCACACCAAACAAACAGCAATCCACACACATACACCTAAAATCTTACACCTAACCCTACACTAAACTATACACACACCACTAACTATCCACTTACCTTAACCCAAACCCTAACCCTGCGGTCCGTCACTAATGCAGACTCACCTCACCCGCGCCCTAACCCTAACTCACCTACCCCGCCCTAACCCTCAAGTCCACACAATCGCACACTTACCTGACCCGTGCCCTAACCCTAACTCACCTAACCCGCCCTAACCCTCACGTCCACACTATCGCACAAATACCTAACCCGCACCCTAACCCTAACTAACTTAACCCGCACTCAGTCACACACTTATCTGAACCCACCCCGTAACTTTCCACCACAGAGCTGAAAATACCGAAGCAACAGAAACAGACAACCAAATTCTTTCCCAAGGGAAAAAATTGGTTTTCGGTTGCTTCGATATTTTCAGCTTTTGCTGAATAGGGGTCGATATTAGAACATTCGAAGTTTTGAAACTTTGATGTTCTAATATAGACCTGCTAACTGTCACGGAGCTTTTATAAGCCTAACCATATCACCCAAATATATCTCATGGGGGCTCCCCTTCATATGACTGAAACTACAAACACCTGAAAACAAAAGCCTGAAAAGTCAAAAGCCTGAAAAGTCAAAAGCCTGAAACTCAAAATCCTGAAAACACAAAAAATACATATACTGACTTTAAACAACAGAAACCATATTCATTTCCACTAAGTATAAGCAGGGGGGCAAGCCCCCCGCTACTTAAATATACCAACTCCGAGATTGCACTTAGTGTAATGAAGTGCAATCCTGGAGTTGATATATTTAAGTAGCAGGGGGTGTGGGGGATGCAGCCCCCCACATGGGGGGTGCATGGGGGCTTGCCCCCCTGCTTATACTTAGTGGAAATTAATATGGTTTCTGTTGTATAAAGTCAGTATATGTATTTTTTGTGTTTTCAGGCTTTTGAGTTTCAGGCTTTTGACTTTTCAGACTTTTGACTTTTCAGGATATTGACTTTTCAGGCTTTTGTTTTCAGGCTTATGAGTTTTAGGCTTATGTTAACTCAGTCATATGAAGGGGAACCCTCATGGATTATTTTACCTTTGAGGTTATTTCAAAGGATGCATGCTAGTTATATTTAATGACTGTCTTTGTCCATCAGAGGCATACGTGCCAGACCAGGGGTGAATTTCCAGTTTCCTGTTCACTAGTCCAAGTTGCTTGTGTATAGGGTGAGGGAAGGGCTCTGCTTCACATGAATGGGAAGCCTAATCCAGGGAATGGGGATTCTCAGAGATAATTTCAGTTTACAGATATGCAAAAGGTCCATCAGAGGAGGATAAAAGGATGTCTTGTATGCTAGGCATAAATCACCCCTCAACAATCTGTAGGAAATTGAGTGCAGATGCAGGGCTTTGGGGTGATCTGCATAGGACATTGTGTTTACTCTTGTATTCTTTTTGTTGCATGTGCCTGATCAAATACATACACAAGTGGCATTATACTCAGTGTTGGGTCTGATGATGACTAAGTACAGTGGCGTGATAATTTCCTTGGACCTAGATT
Organism: Protopterus annectens; assembly: GCF_019279795.1. Lineage (NCBI taxonomy): Eukaryota > Metazoa > Chordata > Ceratodontiformes > Protopteridae > Protopterus > Protopterus annectens. The sequence goes on along the minus strand of NC_056746.1, from coordinate 1,118,137,980 downwards.
CCATGCCCTTAAGTTGAGTAAAACTGAATGATTTTCTTAAAAACTTAGACAAGTATTGATCAAATGCCAGGTTACTATCTACATGAGTCCACAAATCTCTGACTACTGTGTCTGATTTTAGGCATGTTTTATCAATGAGGTAGTTTCCCTGGGTGTCTAACTTTCCAAAAGGTACTATTGTGCATTTCATATAATTAAGTTACACACCATGGCTATGACACCAGTCATGTGTCTGTTTTAGACCTTCATGTAAGATGTTAGTATCTTGGGGGGTTTCTATGATTGCTCCTAAGTTGCAATTCTGCAACACTTAGTAAGCCAGAGCCCCAAAGGCCATTTACACTGGCCTTCACTTGCAAAAAATAGATGCAAAAGAGGAGCCCTGAGGGAATCCAGTGGTGACTGTTCTGTTTGTGGAGGTGGTCTCTCTAATCCTAACTTCCTGTGTACTTTCTGTGAACCAGCTGGCTATCCAGTGAGTTACATAGGCATTTATGTCTAAATCCATGAGTTTGTTTACAATGCATGAATGGGGTATTGTATCAAATGCCTTAGCCATGTCAAAGTAGACAATATGCACCATTTTGCCCTCATCCATTGCCTTGGTGACCTTTACTAAGAAGTCCACCTACCTTTGATAAAAGCAAACTGGGTTGGTTTCAGTGTCTAATGATTTCCTACACCATTGCTAATCATTTCCTTATAATTGTTTCCTTGGCTTTGCAAATCAGACTATTCAAACTAATGGGATGGTAGTTCCCAGGATCCATTGATGGTCCACCATTGTGCATAGGGATGACCATTACAGCCTTCCATTCAAATGGCCTGAATCCTGTGCAGCAGCTGTGGTTGAATAGACACTAGTGGCCCTGACAGGGCATATTTAAGGCTATTTAGGAAGCATTATGTGATATTATCGGGGCACATTAAAACGGTATTCTTGACTATGGAGAGCTTGTCTAAGACCTGCTCCCTACTGATAGTTGGCGGGAATATGTTAGATGGTATTTCTTGTGGGGTGGTTGGGGGGTGAGGGGATAAAGTTGGAGCTGAATTTGCTATATTTCCTCATTCTGAAAATGTGTCTCCATTTACCAACAGTTTGGCACCCTGTTGTGTGCTGCCTTTAAGGTTTTGGGCATAACTAAAGAAGGCATTATGGTTGTTCTTGGCCTGGGATGCTATCTTTATCTCAAAATTTGATTTGTTAGAATTCATTAGTCATTTTAGTTGTCTATTCTGTTTAACAAGAGAGATTTTTATCGACTTTGGTGTCACATTTTCTAATTTTAGCAATGATTTTATTTTGTTTAGTTTTGGACTTGACCATGGTGTTTTGTTTTTTGTGTTTACTTTGGGCTTACTTCTGGTAAGCACAGCAGCCTCTATACAGTCAATGACATGGTTGTACAGAGCTTCTGTGAATAATTGTGCATAGGCTGCTGACTTCTCTGGGTTTGGAGGGGATTGAAATTTTGACACGTAATTACTTAATAAAAGGGAGTTTGCCTTGGAGTAGTTTTTAATTGTTACAATGTTTGCTGACATTACAGAAGTGACATGGGGGTAGAGTAGGGTTGTAGTGTTCTCCCATATTTTTGAGTACCAGGTCCAATATGTTTAAACCTATAGTAGGTGCATGCACTAACTGGTACAGGGTTTTTGTGCTTACAAATTCTAGGAATCTTTGCACCTGCAAAACTGGAGTCTTGTGGGATTCCTAGTTTGTTGAGGGATAATTAAATTCCCTCATGAGTATGGTATTTGGTTGAATGGTGACTGTCTCTAACATGGTTAAGTATGAGTTATGGGTTTCATGAGCGATAGATCTTGCAGGAATATGGTATGGGACATTTTCTATGGCAATCTGGACATAGAGGAACTCCAGTACTTTATCCTGTTTAGCCAACCTAGTGGGCTTGTTATTGATGTACATTTGTGACACTTCCATCTATACAGGTTCATAGGAGATCACTAGCTTAATGGCTTAAGAGCCTCTATAGTGCCTTTTTAAGGCAAGGTTCAAATGACAAATTCACCACCATAACAGGAACAGGCAAGCAAAAACTGAGGGTGATGCTACTCAATGCCAAAAGTCTAAATCTCAAAATCCACTCACTCGAGGCACTCCTTAAAATGGAGAACATTGATATCTGTGGAGTGACTGAGACCTGGTTCAAGGCTCCAGAGAGCACCCCTGCACTACCAGGCTATAACTCATAACACACTTTTCGGCCATGTAACCTGGACCGGAACACCAAAGGCGGAGGTGTATCCATATTCATTAAGGATATCCACACATCCAGGCTAGTTGCTCAGCATAATGCAGCCGAGGTTATCCAAGTGCAACTAACTCTGGGCAAAACTACAATCCAAATTGTAGCATGCTAGAGATCACCCACCATGCCCCAGGATTCCCACTCCACTTTTCTTGATGTACTGGAAAATATTTGGGTTCAACCAAACACCCTAATAATGGACAATTTCAACTACCCCACCATTAACTGGGAAAACTACTCATGTACCAACTCCTTCACTCAACGCTTTCTGGAATTCATAAACTCCAATGCCCTGGATCAACTTATCCACACCCCCACCAGGGGCAACAATATCCTAGATCTAGTCATTACCAGTATGAGTGACCGGTGTTTCACACCTGAAGTCAATGCCTCATTGGTCCGATCCGACCATAAGCTAATTAACCTAGATATCCACATCCTGCCTCCACCCTCCATTAAGGAAACCATAATAAAAAATTTCTCCAAAGCCAACTTCATGCTTCTTAAGACAGAAGTGGTGAACTTCATGACACCCATGCAGACAGACAATACAGTTACGACTACTGAATCCTACACAATTGCACTTTATAAGCACTTACATGAGTGCATGGATCGTGCTATCCCAAACAGAACCAAGACGCTATCCTCCAAAAAAAGGAAGCCAATCTGGTGGTCCCCTGCCATAAACAAACTGTACAACAGAAGGAAGAAACTCTTGCAAAAGAGAGTAAAATCCCACGAGTGGAGGAGATCCCTGGTCAGCCTCAGTAAGAAGCTGCAATCCCTGATAAAATCCTCCAAAGCTAGTTATAAAAACAAAATCACCACTGATTCTAAAGACAACCACAAAGCATTCTATAGCTATGTCAAGAATCTGAATGACAACACTCAGATCTGCTCTGAGTTACAGCACAATGGCACTAAATATACAGACCCAACTGATATTGCCAACATCCTGGTAGATAGGTTTAGTGCTAAATTTACCCCCCTCTCACCCCCTTAAGAGCCCATCTCTATACCGGAAGAATGCAAAGTTCCTGTAATCACGGCTACACAGGTAAAAACCACACTCTCCAAAGCCAAGAACACAGCATCCATGGGACCAGACAACATTACAGGCTGTGTTCTACATGAACTACAGAATGAATTGGCACCCCACCTAAGTACCATGTTCAGTCATAGCCTCACCTCAGGCTTTGTACCTGCTGAATGGTGCACAGCAATGGTTATCCCACTCCACAAGGGGGGAGCCACCACGGACCCCGTGAACTACCGCCCCATTAGCCTGACAAGCCTGGTCTGCAAGGCCATGGAACATATCATCATGGAACTTATAAACAAAGACATTGGTAATCTCCAAGCTCTGGATCCCACCCAGTTTGGGATTGTAAAAGGCTGATCATGTCTCCTAAACTTGATAGACATCTTTGAAGCAGTCACCAAAGCGGTAGACAAGGGTAACGTGGTTCACACAGCCTATCTAGATCTTGCCAATGCTTTCGACACCATCCCCCACTCTAGAATTATAGATAAACTCACTAAACTAGGTATAAATCCCTATGTCACAAGATGGGTTGCCAAATGGCTCACTGACAGAACCCACACTGTGAAAGTAGCAGACTTCAAATCCGACTTCAGGCCAGTGACATATGGAGTACCACAGGGTTCAGTCCTGGGTCCTCTCCTGTTTGGTATCTACTTCTCTGAAGTACAGGCTAACACAGAAGGTCTTTGGCTAATGAAGTTTGCAGATAACTGCAAACTAGGAGCCATAATCTAAACTCCTAATGATGTGGACATCCTACAAAAGGGCCTCACTGAGACAGATGCCTGGTGTCAAAGCCATGGCCTCAAGCTCAATGCCAAAAAGTGCATTGTCATCCCCTTTGGTAAAAACTCTATACCCATGAACTACAACAGAGGCGGTAGTATACTTAACACCGAAAGTGATAAGAGACCTTGGGACACAGGTGGTCAGTAGTCTCTCCTTTGATAATCACATCACCACAGTAGTCAGGAAATCCTTCTATGTGGCACACCTCATCACAAAAGGTTTCTCATCCAGAAAAAAAGAGGTCAGTGTTCCCCTCTACTCATCACTCATTAGACCCATTATAGAGTACAATGCCCCTTTTGGTATGTACCTCACAAGACATCTCCAACATCTGGAAAGGCCACAGAAATACCTCACAAAGAGGATTTCCGGCCTCAAACAGATGCCCTACGCTGACCGTCTCAAAAAACTCCAGCTTTACTCCATCGCATATCGCCTACTCAGAGGTGATCTCTGCCTAACATACAAAGCTATGTCAAACCCAGAGCTGTGGGACATGCTCCACTTAAAGAAATCCCAATCCCTCTGAGCTACATGCTCTAGGGACCTAAACCTTGTCACCACAATAAACAGAACATGCCGGAGGGATAGATTCCTGTCCCATACTCTGGAATAAACTACCTATCTATATCAAACAAAGCTCTTCATTAGCACTCTTCAAGAAAAATCTTGATGATTGGATGGGAAATAGGAAATTCTCCCCAGGGATCACCTCTGTGGCTCTGCTCGACAGTGGCACAGGAAAATAATTTTCTTGGGTGGCAAAAGCCAGGGTACCTTTTTGGCTGGGCTTGTATAGGCCCCAGGGCCGATAGCTTAGTACCTACCTATGAACCTATGAACCTATAATCCTATCCAGTATAACACATTTTACTTAATATATGGCCCCTAGGGGCAAGAGGATGGCATAGATTTGGGCCTATGCCTTGAGTATCTTACAGATTGCCATAAGGGACATAGGCACTACCCCAGGTGTGACTTTGCAATTCTACCATTGATCCATACTGGGTTTGAAGAGGGACAGGGAAGGGCTCTGCTTAGTGTGAATAGGGATCCTGTTCCAAAGAGGGGACTTAGTCCCTGTGTTTGCAGTTGATGTTCTAAATGTGTGGAAGGCACTTATGTTTTCCCATGCCAGGGTACTCTCTGTGATTTTAAACCATGTCTCAGTAACTACACAGATTTCCTCATTCTCCAAGATGAGGAGAGCTTAGATGAAATGGAACTTCTTGTTGAGATTTATGACATTGAGCATAAATACTTTTACATTTCCTTGGGTAGATTTTGCTGTGTTGGAAGG
>NC_056746.1:1118112162-1118132067 GCF_019279795.1 Protopterus annectens | reverse complement strand
AAAACTCAGTACCCATGAACTACCACATAGGTGGTAGTCTACTTAACACCGAAAGTGTGATAAGAGACCTTGGGACACAGGCGGACAGTAGTCTCTCCTTTGATAATCACATTGCCACAGTAGTCAGGAAATCCTTCTATGTGGCACACCTCATCACAAAAGGTGTATCATCCAGGAAAAAAGAGGTCATTGTTCCCCTCTATTCATCACTCATTAGGACCATTATAGAGTACAATGCCCCTTTTGGTATGTACCTCACAAGACATCTACAACAACTGGAAAGGCCACAGAAATACCTCACAAAGAGGCTTACCGGCCTCAAAGAGATGCCCTATGCAGACCGTCTCAAAAAACTGCAGCTTTACTCCGTTGCATGTCGCCTACTCAATGGCGATCTCTGCCTAACACACAAAGCTATGTCAAACCCAGAGCTTTTAGACATGCTCCACTTAAAGAAATCCCAATCCCTACCAGCTACACGCTCTAGGGACCTAAACCTCGTCACCACAATAAACAGAACATGCTGGATGGATAGATTAATGTCCCAGAGACTTCCCATACTCTGGAACAAACTACCTATCTATATCAAACAAAGCTCCTCATTAGCACTGTTCAAGAAAAATCTTGATGACTGGATGGGAGATAGGAAATTCACCCCAGGGATCACTTCTGTGGCTCTGCTCGACAGTGGCACAGGAAAATAATTTTCTTGGGTGGCGAAAGCCAGGGTACCATTGGCTAGGCTTATATAGGCCCTAGGGCCAATAGCCTAGTACCTACCTATGAACCTATTAGTGTCATTGCCCCTTAAAATGGGTTTGTATATACTCCATCTTTTCTCCAAGACTTCATTCCTGATTTTTAACAACATCTTAAGGGGATATCCCCTGTCTAAAAAGAAACCAATAAGGGTATAGACTTCTTTGATACAAATATCATCATTTACAAGTTTTGAAAGTCTTACCATTTGGCCCTTCACTATTTCTCTTTTTTTGATATGGGGGTTGACAACTATTAAAATATAACAAGGAATTGCTATAGGATGCCTTCCTAAAAATGTTGCTATGTAAAGTGTTGGCAGATTTGGTCAATTTGATGTCCAAAAAAATCTATCTCTTTTTCGTCCCACTTGCTAATAAATCTAAAAAAGGTTGTAGTGCTATTTAAATATTCAGCAAAGGACATAGCTTCATCCTCATTGCCCTTCCAAAGTATTAGCATATCATCTAAAAATAGGTTATAAAGAACACTTTTGTCATAGTATATGAACCAAATACAAACTCTTCCTCCCAGTGTAGAAGGACTAGGTTAGCAAATCCAGGGGCACACTTGGCCCCCATTGCCACACCTGAAATTTGCTGAAATGTTTCCCCTTCAAATTTTTATTTTATTTATTTTTTTTATTTTACATTTGTTGTCCGGGATAGTCCAACTGGATGCATGTCCATTTTCAGCGGAGGCCCGGGGAGAAAAGCTCCAAGGGTAAGCAGATACAGCATTAAATAATACCAGCATTACATATTGCAAACAGACTATTTACAGAGATTACATAAGTAAGCAAGTTAAACAAGTTCCACAGGTTAGAGTTAATCCTGAGCGCAAGTCAGGATTAAATTAAATTACACAGTAAACTGTTAACAGATTTTTACACATTTTAGAGTCAAATGTCACAAAATTGTTTTTTAACACCATTTCCATACATGATGTCATCATATTAATTTTAGCAGCATTTAATTTACGCTACTGACTAAACTTTGGGTAAAGTATTCAACCCCCACATCTTGTGGTATTATTGTGAACAGATTGATGACATCAATAGTAAGAAAAGACCAATCAGTGCCAACATTAGAAACCCTATCAAGTCTATGGAGACAATGCCAAGAATCTTTAAAATATGTGGAACCCCATCCACAACCTTTTGGAGCCCTTCCTCCACAAAAGCAGCCAAGGGTTCAGTGCTAACTTTACCCCCTCTCATCCCCTAAAGGGCCCATCTCTATACCGGAAAAATGCAATGTTTCTGTAATTACAGCTGCACAGGGAAGAAACATACTCTACAAAGCCAAGAACATAGCATCCATGGGACTTGACAACATCCCAGGCTGCGTTCTACATGAACTACAGAATGAACTGGCACCCGACCTAAGTACCATGTTCAATCATAGCCTCACCTTAGGCTTTGTGCCCACTGAATGGCACACAGCAATGGTTATCCCACTCCACAAAGGTGGAGCCACCACGGACCTAGAGAACTGCCACCCCATTAGCCTGATGAGCCTGGTCTGCAAGGATATGGAACATATCATCATGGAACTTATAAACAATGACATTGGTAATCTCCAAACTCTAGACCCTACACAGTTCGGGTTTGTAAAAGGCAGATCATGTCTCCTAAACCCAAAAGACTTCTTTGAAGTGGTCACCAAAGCTGTAGATGAGGGTAATGTGGTTCACACAGCCTATCTAGATCTTGCCAAGGCTTTTGACATCACCCCCCCACTCTGGAATTATAGATAAACTCACTAAACTAGGTATAAATCCCTATATCACAAGATGGGCTGCCAACTGGCTCACTGACAGAACCCACACTGTGAAAGTAGCAGACTCCAAATCCGACTTCAGGCCAGTGACATATGGAGTACCACAGGGTTCAGTCCTGGGTCCTCTCCTGTTTGGTATCTACTTCTCTGAAGTACAGGCTAACACAGAAGGTCTTTGGCTAATGAAGTTTGCAGATGACTGCAAACTAGGAGCCATAATCAAAACTCCTAATGATGTGGACATCCTACAAAAGGGCCTCACTGAGACAGATGCCTGGTGTCAAAGCCATGGCCTCAAGCTCAATGCCAAAAAGTGCATTGTCATCCCCTTTGGTAAAAACTCTGTACCCATGAACTACAGCAGAGGCGGTAGTATACTTAACACCGAAAGTGTGATAAGAGACCTTGGGACACAGGTGGACAGTAGTCTCTCCTTTGATAATCACATCACCACAGTAGTCAGGAAATCCTTCTATGTGGCACACCTCATCACAAAAGGTTTCTCATCCAGAAAAAAAGAGGTCCGTGTTCCCCTCTACTCATCACTCATTAGACCCATTATAGAGTACAACGCCCCTTTTGGTATGTACCTCACAACACATCTCCAACAACTGGAAAGGCCACAGAAATACCTCACAAAGAGGATTTCTGGCCTCAAACAGCTGCCCTATGCTGACCATCTCAAAAAACTCCAGCTTTACTCCATCGCATATCGCCTACTCAGAGGTGATCTCTGCCTAACATACAAAGCTATGTTAAACCCAGAGCTGTGGGACATGCTCCACTTAAAGAAATCCCAATCCCTCTGAGCTACATGCTCTAGGGACCTAAACCTTGTCACCACAATAAACAGAACATGCTGGAGGGATAGATTCCTGTCCCATACTCTGGAATAAACTACCTATCTATATCAAACAAAGCTCTTCATTAGCACTCTTCAAGAAAAATCATGATGATTGGATGGGAAATAGGAAATTCAGTAGAAGTCAGAGTTCAATAGTTTTGCACAACCATAAGACACGAAAATATCACAAAAACGCCAACTTTAATACATGAAGCTTTCGGGTGTTCTACCCTTCATCAGCATATACAAACATATTTTAACTACATTTATATAGAGGTCTAATTGAAGTCACATGTTCATACCAGCCACTAAAAACACATAAAATTTCCATTCTATTTAAAACATATTAGACACTATATTTTACATTTAAAACTCATCAAAGTCCACACAGACCTTAAAACTAATATAAAAAAAGAGAATATATACAGAAATTCTAAATATATTTACTACTCATAAATTATCATACTGTCGTTTCACTAGCACAGGTTTTATGCTAATGGCATTATTGAGGCCTGGAGTTACATCAGCTTGCAGTCTTATTATCCAGTGTAACTCCCTAATTTCCAAAGCATTATTTATGTCGCCACCCCTTAGACCCAAGTCTACTATATCAATACATCTAAACTTAAATCTATGTGTTGTTTTTTCCATAATGTGTCTGTATAGGGCGTTAGTTTGTATTTTTCTATTAATTTCTGATCTATGTTCAATCATACGATCTTTCAGTCTTCTGGTTGTCTTGCCTACATAGAATTTTTCACAACTATCACAAGTAGCAAGATATACCAGTTGACGTGTATTACAAGTAGCCCTACATTTAAAGATATATCTGATATTACTTATTGGGTGTCTAAAGGGTTCATTTAATTGTATTATATCTTCACAACAGCTACAGTTATAACATTTATATGTTCCTAATTTAACTTGTGATTCATGAGATTGTTTAGAAAAGTCCTTATAGCACAAGATGTTTTTTAATGATTGCTGATTTCTATAAGCAAAGCTGGGTCTAGAACCCACAATTTGTTGTATTTCAGGCATGGCCATTAGTATTGGCCAGTTCTTTTCTATAATTTTGTAAATCTTATGGCTATATCCATTATATGTTGTTACATACCTAACCTTATCATTTCTTATTCTTTTATATACTTCTAATTGGGTTGGTCTTTCATCAGTTGTAGATTTAAATATTGGTCCATATTCATGTACTCTACCCTTATTTATTTCATCAATACATTTCTCTAACATAACATCCGAATATCCTCCTTTCATAAACTCATGTTTCATTTCTTGTATTTCTTTTATATATAAATCATTCTCTGTTGTTAACCTACTTACTCTTATTAATTGAGATTTTACTATGCCCCTATAGATATGTGCTGGGTGCATACTATTTCTCTTCAAGTATCGCATTACTTGTACTTCCTTTTTATGTATCTTGGTTTCAAGTTTTTGATTTTTCATATAAATCTGTACATCAAGATATGTTATGTTGTTACTGGAATAATTCATCTTGAATTTAAAAAACGATGTAGTACTATTTAAATAAGCTAAATAGTTATTCAATTCATATTCAGTCCCTTCCCAAATGAAAAAACAATCGTCAACAAATCTTGTGTAGCATTTTACATACTTATTTAACTCATTCAGATCATTTAGTACGTAGTTCTTTTCCCAAAAATATAGGACCACATTAGCAAAGGTGTTAGCCACTGATGTCCCCATGGCCACCCCTGTAAGCTGCTTATATGGTACACCATCAAATATAAATATATTTTTTGTTAATACTAAGTCAAGGAGTGAACATAAATTCTCAATCTCACTAGGTTGAACCACTGAATACATCAGGAGTAGCGTCCTTACAGCTTCCACACCATAATCTATTGGTATAACTGTGAATAGCGACTCGACATCTAATGTTACATATATACTGTTGTCCTTTGCATTAATGTGCCATTCACTCAATTTATGTAAGAAATGTGTAGTATCCTTTATGACAGTAGTACAATACGATAATAATTTAGATAATTCTTTTTGTAGATACTTCGAGATAGCTTCTGTCACCCACCCTTTTCCTGAGACAATAGGTCTCAGTGGAGGGTTAAAGAGTGACTTATGTATCTTTGGTATACCGTATATTTGTGGTATCCTAGGACATGGAATTGAAAAGTAATTAAAAAGTTCTAATGTTATTTGTTCATTTAACTGCATGTCATATATCTGCATATTTACCTGCATTATATGATTTTTAACATCTATAAAAGAAATTCTTTGAAATGTTTTTTCATCAGACAGAAATGCATTAAATTCATTCATATAGTATGTACGTTCCATTATAACAGTTGCCCCACCTTTATCAGCCTGCTTAATAATAATCTCATCATTGTTTTTCATGGAAATCAATGCTTTATATTCATTATATGTTAAGTTGTAATTCTTTTCTTTCCTATAGGAGCACATAGTTCTTAATTCCATTTCCACTATATTCATGAAGGCTATTAATACTGGTGATAATTGTGGAACAAATATGCTTAACTTTTTATAACAGTTGTTACTATTGTTAGATTTAGGAAACAAAAGCTTTAACATGATACTTCTAACAAATAATTTCAAATCTATTAGCATAACATAACATAGATTTAAGTTTAGATGTATTGATATAGTAGACTTGGGCCTAAGGGGTGGTGACATAAATAATGCTTTGGAAATTAGGGAGCTACACTGGATAATAAGATTGCAAGCTGATGTAACTCCAGGCCTCAATAATGCCATTAGCATAAAACCTGTGCTAGTGAAACGACAGTATGATAATTTATGAGTAGTAAATATATTTAGAATTTCTGTATATATTCTCTTTTTTTATATTAGTTTTAAGGTCTGTGTGGACTTTGATGAGTTTTAAATGTAAAATATAGTGTCTAATATGTTTTAAATAGAATGGAAATTTTATGTGTTTTTAGTGGCTGGTATGAACATGTGACTTCAATTAGACCTCTATATAAATGTAGTTAAAATATGTTTGTATATGCTGATGAAGGGTAGAACACCCGAAAGCTTCATGTATTAAAGTTGGCGTTTTTGTGATATTTTCGTGTCTTATGGTTGTGCAAAATAGGAAATTCACCCCAGGGATCACCTCTGTGGCTCTGCTCGACAGTGGCACAGGAAAAAAAAATTTCTTGGGTGGCAAAAGCCAGGGTACCTTTTTGGCTGGGCTTGTATAGGCCCCAGGGCCGATAGCTTAGTACCTACCTATGAACCTATGAACCTATAATCCTATCCAGTATAACATATTTTACTTAATATATGGCCCCTAGGGGCAAGAGGATGGCATAGATTTGGGCCTATGCCTTGAGTATCTTACAGATTGCCATAAGGGACATAGGCACTACCACAGGTGTGAATTTGCAATTCTACCATTGATCCATACTGGGTTTGAAGAGGGACAGGGAAGGGCTCTGCTTAGTGTGAATAGGGATCCTGTTCCAAAGAGGGGACTTAGTCCCTGTGTTTGCAGTTGATGCTCTAAATGTGTGGAAGGCACTTATGTTTTCCCATGCCAGGGTACTCTCTGTGATTTTAAACCATGTCTCACTAACTACACAGATTTCCTCATTCTCCAAGGTGAGGAGAGCTTAGATGAAATGGAACTTCTTGTTGAGATTTATGACATTGAGCATAAATACTTTTACATTTCCTTGGGTAGATTTTGCTGTGTTGGAAGGTTTGTCAATTTGCCATTGCCTAAAAACGTCTCTATGGGGAAGGACAATGTCTTACTCAATATTCGAAAGCCTAGAGGGGTCATATGCAGACCATACTTGGAAATAAAACAAGATTTGTTATTTGTGTTGTCCCAAGCTCAGAAATATTGCATCTCCCTAGAATGTCACCAAAAACTAAATCAATTATTAAAGTCAGTCATGTTCTGTTCATATTGTGGCATCATCCTTGGCTAAGGTAGAATACTGCTCAGTGCTAGGCACATACCATACTGTGATACATAATCTGAGAGTTCCACAATGTCTCTCTTCATATAGTCTAGGGAGGTACGTCTCAGGTCATTTATAACTACATGGATTATGACTGAATCATGCTAGTACCTGTGCTGCAGTAGCTTGAATGCATGTATTACGTAGCAGACCCCAACCACTGATATTCAACTGACAATTATTTTTTCCTTGTTCAGCCTCGTGAGTGGGGCATCAGACTGAAATACAAAGGAGTACCCTATGACTAGATTCCTGCATTTTGTATTGGCCTGCCCAGCACAGATATACCAGACCACCACCTACTACTCCTAGATGGACTATCCCATATAAAAACACACAAAAGACTGCTAGAGAGTGCAGTGCTACCACAAAACAACTTAAACCAACTACTTTAACAAAGTGATAGTTGAGGCTAAATGGAATAGCTGTATATCCACTGTTAAGTGTTGATTCTGTCAAGTGCTTTTGGGTTTTCTAGGATAATGTTTGCAGATGGAATATCTGGGAGGTCTTTGAAGTTTGGAAAGATTGCATTTGTGTGCCATAGCTTAAACGGATCTATGTGTGGGTGCACACTATGTGTGGTGGGTATAGTTTGTGTTTCTGATAACCAGATTGTTATTATGAATGTTTGTAGGCAAGAGTTTTGTCACCAGAGACATCTCATACATAATGTATTTGTTCCTTTGAGGATTAAATGGTAGTCAGTGAACATTACACAATTGTTATATTGTTTCAGTTTAACCATCTCCATCAAACTGGCTGTGGAGAAATTGTAAAAGCACATATTCGTGTTATCACGTTCTTTATTGGGTGATATACAAAGAATGCAATGCATGAGGACTTAACAGTGGGCTGACTAAGGGCACTTTTTGGTCTAGAGACTAAACTAGGCTATATAATACTGGCTATATAATATAAAATTCAAAGGACAATTCTCCTCAACAAGCAAACTAGCTGCTCTATGCTACTCAACATGCAAAATAGCTGTTTTACACTCACTGCTACTGGTATAGTTTCAGAGGTGGTTTATAGTAAAAATGTGTTTTTTAAGTATCTGTGTCTATATAGTACATTACTAACTACTGCATGACAATGAGCAGCAGTGCACAAAAGTTTCAAATGTATGCAGGCACTTAAAACACAAGAAATAGCTTCTATTCCTCTGGCTCAAAAAACAACTATACTTACAGCTTTCATATGTGTTTCCCAGCACAGATATACCAGACCACCACCTACTACTCCTAGATGGACTATCCCATATAAAAACACACAAAAGACTGCTAGAGAGTGCAGTGTTACCACAAAACAACTTAAACCAACTACTTTAACAAAGTGATTTCAAGTAGGGGCAAAAAACAACAAATGAAGAAAAAATAAAGCAGTAACACTCTAAATCACTTAACTGAAGAGTTAAATAAAATAAATATTTTATCTGACAAGGATGTAGCAGGATTCATTCAGGACCCACTATGAGTGTGGTGAGGGTGCCAAGCAGATGGAAGCTCTGGGATAATGAGCAGAAGACAATGGGCAGGATTCAGGAAGCCTCCGTGTAAGAGTTATAACTCTTACACGGAGGCTGCAGTTAAACGGTGTGATGTCAGCATGTCATGCATATGCATGAGGTGCATGAGGCATGCTGAATCACACTGTAAGTCTTACACGGTCCGTGTAAGACAGTAGGGGGCATGTCCATAGGCTAAGCCCTGCAATCAGACACGCCCCCGGAAGTCTAGAATGGCAGAAAGTAAACACCCACGAGAGAGGCCATGGAAATGTGAATAAACACACTACACAACACATGCCCGCACAGACCAGCAATGTAAAATGTAAAAAGTGAACAGATGTTATAAAATGTAAAATGAAAACTTTTTTATTTTTTTTTAAAACCCCGTAAATGTTTGCTAATGCGTTCAGGCGCTGGTGTGCTACTAGCGCAACTGCAGTTAGCAATCAGTGGAAAAGGATATAAGAACTAAATATGTAAAGTAAGCCAAGAAGTAATAGCATAGCAGTAGAGTTTTCAGCTTAAGAGCAGGCAGGCAAGGTTCAAGCCCACACAACATCCTTTTTATTTTTGTAAATAAGCACTAAAAAGGCCCCTGACAGTATTGTACAAATGTAAAAGTATTTCCTTTTGTAAAATGGAATGAAATGGATCATATATTTTCAAGTAATACAATAATAAAAATATTTAGAAATGTACTGATAGCTAAGCTGCTGTCAAACAAGGTGAGACAGAGTGCCCGTAGCTGAGTAGTGTTTCAAAGGCTGCAAATTGCTTGCCCGTAGCTAAGCACTGGTTTAACAGGCTCAAACTGTGTGCAACTAGTTGTGTTTAGCTTAACATGCGTGTTAATAGTGAATTAAGGTTTAACCCAGCGCACACCATTTGCGCGGAGGTGCGCGCCGCACCCACAAGCTAACCGCTGGGCAACGTTAAGCAAGCTGTATCAAAAGTGCCTTTACACAGACACACCCCTCAGCCTGTCTAGACAGTCATAAAAATTAAAAAACAGTGATCAGATTTGAACCCAGGATACCATGCACTAGAGTCAAGGTACTAAACCACTAAGCCATGGCCAATCATAGAAATGTGCAGGAAAATCGGCATATATAAGCCCCATAGGTGAGAATACACAGCATAAACGATTGTAGAATAGACCTGCAGGCAGAATAAGTGGAGTAGGGGAGGGACGTTGCTTTCGAGCACAGAGGTGGGCGGTTGAGGAGTCCAGATGCATGTTCTGGCTCCTAGTTCATCATCATGAGGCCCAACTCATGCAGGGCCAGGTCTCATGGGGAGCATACAGGGTGGAGGCATGGGACCAGTTGGCTCATGATCTCACCAGTGCTACTGGGATTCCACATACCGGTGAGCAGGTCCGTCACCACCATGCGGACCTGAAGCGACGCAAGCAAGACCAGTTGACCCAATGGATCCAGGAGGCCCGGGATATGCCCAACGCCCCACTACTGAGTAAGTTGCATTTTACTTATGTATGTAAGGAATTCAACTAGCTGACACCATGGAGATGTGTATTCCAATATTACTTGTCTTGTATTACAGCTGCAGGTGTCCACTTTGCGAATCGCAGGGCACATGACAGCAGCCTGGTGCGGCTGCACCACCATGCAGGTCAGTAACCCCACCTAGTACTTGTAAATAAATATTATAGTGTAGCACTTAGCAGAACACTGCAGTGTATTTATTAAAAGTAATTGAATGTGCAAGCAACAAGTGAAAGTGTGCAGGTATGGCTGCATCAAGTTCATCATTATGTAAGTGAAACTGGAAATATAATTGATAGAAATAAATAGTTCTGTAAAACAGATGTCCCACCATTAATTAAATGTAGTATAACCTGCAGTAGTCTCAAGAGTACAGCTTCAGAAGCTGAGTTAATTACATGTGAGATATATCCCCTGTTGAAATGCTGAATCATGACAGAAGTGAAGCTGCTGGAAAGTGTTTGAATCACCACAGGTCTGATATGTGAACAAAGCCTAGAAGTACCAACCTGAACTGTGAAATAGCAGGATGTGTGAGAGTGACAGAAAGTGCCATGTATCAATAAATAAAGTAGTAATAACTCCTGAATATATAAGCCTCAGTGTGGTTCTACAGAACTAAATGCATGTGGGAATTAAAAATTAACATCCCAAACTGATTTCAGTGTGTCTGAATCTTGAATGTTTAAGCCAAAATCTGTATATGGTGATCACAGTCAACAATTTTCAGATAGAATAAATGATTGTCTGACATACTAAACATCCATAGTTGTCCCCTGCCCTGTCATCAAAATGTAGCAGGATGATGTATCTGATCAAATTCAAAATAACTAGGATAGTGATGTATCTGTAACAGGTCTAGCATGACAGTCAATTAAAAATCATTTGAAAACTATCACCCACAAGTTAATTGTGTTTCTATTACAAATGTATATCAATGTATAATTTATGAATGTGTCAACATTTTCATTCTCCACCCCACCCTATAATTGCAAATTAAAAAACTCACTAAATATTGGTATGTGAAAATTTCATTAACCATGGACATTTGTGCTGTTGTTTCAAAAATATATGCATGTCCGTTGTCGCATGTGCCCTGTTCATACCTGCAAACCTGATAGCCTGTTCCCATTAATCAACCCTGCATGTTGTTTGATTGTGTATTTCTGTTCAAATAATGCATGTGATATTGATATGCCTGTTGTTCAATGGTGTTAATATCTGGGTGTTCGTTTAAAGGGAATACCAATGCATGCTGTTACAACTAATTTGAATGGAATAATATGCTACTAACCCAAACTAACATAACATACTCACAAACCTAGAACGCTCGGGAAGGCGGGTCCCAGCGGACTCACCTCTCCCACCTCATCTGGCGATTGCACCTGGTACTAGTGCCCAGGCTGGACCCTCCTCCGGTGGCCCTGTGCCACCTTCGGGTGGAAGCGCTGCAGGGGATGGGGCCTGTCCCCCCTCTGCAAGTGTGGTTGGAGGAGCCCGTCCACTCACCCTCCAAGGTGTCCAATCTGTGGTGCAAAGGGAGATTCAAGACTCTGTTCTTGGGCCCCTATGCCAGCATGAGGCCCAGGTGGCACAGCTTACGGGCATGCCTGTTGTCCTGCCTGCACAGCCCCCAGCACAGCCCCATCCTGGGCTGTGAAGGAACAGTGGCAACTGCCTATGGGTGGGGATATCAGTTCCACTGTTGCCATCTGTGGGCTCATGTGCCCTGGATATCCCAACCTCCATCCCCGTCAATTGTGTAACCCCCCACATGTGTCATACACTGCCCCTGTATGCATCTTGTCTGTCTTGTCTGTTAACCTACCCAACCTACCTCCCCAGCTATACCGACTACCTTCACCTGACATACCACTCTCACCTGAAAAAAAAAAAAGGGGCACTCTGTACCCACAAAAAAAATATGCCCCATACATAGCTGTCCATGTTGCACACATGTCCACTGGACATTAAAACTGTTAATTACAATTAGCTGTACAACAGGTATTAATGCTGTCCTGACACCTCTCTCAAGGGTGGAAGGTTTCAAATGTCACACCAAATTACATACAAATGCACAGCTGTTGCTGAGAAAGACATGGGCAGCTATGCGCCTCACCTACATCCCTCCTGCAAATCCCAAACTTGTTTCCCTACTGTCTTACCCTCTTTGTGACCCATTTTTCACCACTTTCCTGTTACCCCTTTTTCTTTTCTTTCAAAGAAAATAGCGCGGGTGTGCGCGGAGCTCACCGCCAGTGCGCATGCGTGAGCTCCACGCAAACGAGCGCAGACCTGGTTTTAAGTGCTTAAAAGTGCCTTTGGCACGTTTGATTGACAGGCCCTGTACTCATTTCGAAAGAAAAATGAATTCCCACTGTCAGTCTCAAACCCAGGACCATGGTCACACTAGTCTATACAACCTACCACTAAGCCATGACTCTCATATAAGAACACAGTGCTAAAATAAATATAACATGTAATAGTAGGAATGAATATAAAGGCAATATAGGATGTGTACTACCCAAAGCATGTCAGGTAGATTTTTAATGTCCGAATTACTGGATTCCCATACTAGTTTAGTGTTAACAGAAACAGCCCTGCTAATTGTTAGCTTGTACATAATAATATAAGGTAATGTACATATATGAAAGTATGTATATGTACACACATATATATATATATATATATATATATATATATATATATATATATATATATATAAATACATATGAAATATAGTTGTAGGTGTCAGTATTCATACACACTCACTACAGGAAACAGTGAAGATAAATGCAGCAACCAGAATCTACAGCACAGCCTGACTCCTGTGAGACTTACTAACCCTTTTAACTGCTTAAAGGTGCCTTCAGCACTTTGATTGACAGGCCCTGTACTCAATTTGAAAGCAAAATAAAAGCATACTATTAGGCCCTACCACAAGACCATTGTAACACTAGTCTGTATGACCTACCACTAAGCCATGACTCTCATACAGGAATATAGTGCTAAAATAAGTATAACATGTAATAGTAGGAATGAAGATAAAGGCAATATAGGATGTGTACTACCCAAAGCATGTCAGGTAGACGTTTACTGTCCTAATTACTGGATTCCCATACTAGTTTAGTGTTAACAGAAACAGCCCTGCTAATTGTTAGCTTATACTTAATAATGTAAGCTAATGTACATATATGAAAGTATGTATATGTACACACATATATATATATATATATATATATATATATATTAATACATATGGAAATATAGTTGTAGGTGTCAGTATGCATACACACTCACTACAGGGAACAGGTGAGAGAAATGCAGCAACCTGAATTTACAACACAGCATGAATCATGAGAGACTTACTAACCTTCACACTCACAGAACACTGTCAACAGCATACCAGCATGGTCCACGCCCTTACAATCTGAAAGGGCAACGCCTATCTCACATACCCTTTTATAGCACTGTCCTGAAATCACAGTGAGACATGCAATCAGTACACAACTGGCTGCATGCAATTAGCAAATGCTGCCTTACAATTGGTGCAGAGGCCATCACATGGACCTATGCAGATACTTACAAAAGCATCCAGTACTAACTTGCCACACATGCAATACATTCATTGCACCAAACCGATGGAGAAAGAGAGAGAGAGAGAGAGAGAGAGAGAGAGAGAGAGAAAGAAAGAAAGAAAGAAAGAAAGAAAGAAAGAAAGAAAGAAAGAAAGAAAGAAAGAAAGAAAGAAAGAAAGGAAGAAAGAAAGGCAGTGATAAAAAAAAACTGCATCATCACAGCAACAAAAACCAGCAGCAGCAGCAGCAAACAGCAATTAGCACCAGTGACACAGCAACAGCTGACACAAACACAGGTTCTCAAACTCAGGAAACCCACACAGCCTTCCTGAAGACACTGGAGAGTATGAATGTCTTTCCAAACACCATCATATTGGGTGACTTCAACTACCCAAACATAGACTGGGAACATTACTCAAGCCCCAACACCCTAGCCCAAAGGTTCCTGGAGTTCATAAACTCAAATGCTATGGAACAACTAGTCACCATTCCCACAAGAGGAGAAAATGTACTAGACCTGATCATCACAAACATGGGGACAAAATGCTCCACACCGGAAGTATATCCCTCATTGGTGAGATCAGACCATAAATTAATCTCACTGGAGATCCACATCCCGCCCCCACCCCCAGCAAAAAAGACGACAGTGAAGAACTTCTCAAAAGCAAACTTCACACTTCTTAAGACTGGAGTGGTATCCTTCAAGGCCCCCGAGCCAGTGGAAACCACAACCCACGCTGCTGAAACCCTTACAAATGCCTTCTACGAGCACCTCCAGGAATGTATGGATCAAGCAATCCCTAATAAAATCAAGACCCTTTCCACCAAAGGCAGGCGCCCGGTCTGGTGGACCCCAGCCATAAACAAACTTTACAACAAGAGGAGAAAGCTACTACATGACAGAGCAAAATCCCTAAAAGTGAAGGCATCTCTGATCAATAATAGCAAAAACTACGATCACTCAAAAAATCATCCAAGGCCAACTTTGAGAGAAAAATCGCTAATGACACAAAAGACAATCATAAGGCCTTCTTTAGCTATGTTAGAAACCTGGGTGGAAACTCCCAGATATGCTCAGAATTAGTCCAAAATGATAAAAAAATCACTGAACCCACAGACATTGCCAACATACTGGCAGACAGGTTCAGTACAAATTTCTCCCCTCCCTCCCCCCCAAAAGGAGAAATATCTATCCCACCAGAGTCTAGCCTCCCAAACATCTCAGATGCCCAGGTGAGAGCTGCTCTCTCTAAAGCAAAAACACAGCATCAATGGGACCGGACGGTGCCCCCGGCTGTGTGCTACACGAACTCAATGAGGAACTAACCCCACACATAAGGCTGCTGTTTAATCTTAGCCTTACTACAGGATACGTACCCAAAGAATGGCGTACGGCAACTGTGGTCCCACACCACAAAGGCGGTGCTTCTACGGACCCTGGAAATTACTGCCCCATAAGCTTTACGAGCCTTGTCTGCAAAGCTATGGAGAGAATCATAATGGAACTCATAAATAAAGACATTGAGGACCTACAGACACTGGATCCTACCCAATTTGGCTTTGTCAAGGGCAGATCCTGCCTCTTGAACTTGGTCGACTTTTTCGAAACAGTCACTAAGGCCATTGATGAGGGTAAGGCAGTTCACACAGCCTACCTTGACCTAGCAAAAGCGTTCGACACAATACCCCACTCGGGCATCATAGAAAAGCTCACCAGCTTAGATGTAAACCCATATATCACAAGATGGGTTGCAAACTGGCTCAAGGACAGAACACACAGGGTTAGAGTTGCTGGTGACATGTCAGACTCTAAGCCGGTCACGAGTGGTTTACCACAGGGCTCAGTCCTGGGCCCCCTCTTGTTCGGCATTTATTTTTCGGAAGTGCAGGCAAGCATAGGGGGATTGTGGCTGACAAAATTTGCAGATGACTGCAAACTGGGCACCATAATTGACACTCCATCAGACACAGACATCCTCCAGAGAGGTCTCATAGAAATGGATAACTGGTGCCAGAGCCATGGCCTTAAGCTAAATGCCAAAAAATGTATAGTTATACCCTTTGGGAAAAACAAGGTAACCCCTAATTACCACATAGGTGGTAATCCATTAAACACGGAAGAAGTTATCAGGGACCTGGGGACCCAAGTTGATAGTAACCTCTCTTTTGACACTCACATTGCCAAAGTGGTTAGGAAGACCTTCTACATTGCCCACCTGATCATGAAGGGATTCACATCCAGATCAGGAGAGGTCATTGTACCCCTGTACTCTTCACTTATCAGACCAATGATTGAGTACAACGCCCATTGAATGTACATTACCCGACACCTGCAGCAGTTGGAAAGACCCCAAAAGTTCCTCACCAAAAGGATAAAAGGGCTCAAACATATGTCATACAATGCCCGACTGAAGAAACTCCAGCTCTATTCAGTCGCATACCATCTGCTCAGAGGTGATCTGTACCTGACATACAAGGCCATGTCCAACCCGGAATTAATGGACATGCTCCACCTCAAAAAATCCAAATCCACCAGAGCCATGAGAGCAACAGACTTAAACCTCAACACGGATATAAATAGGATGTGCTGGAGGGACAGATTCATCACCCAGAGACTCCCTACACTATGGAACAGAATCCCAGTCCATGTGAGGCAGAGCCCCTCACTGACTCTGTTCAAGAGAAATCTTGACGAGTGGATGGGAGATCGTAGGTTTACCCCGGGAATCATCTCTGTGTCACTGCTGGACAGAGGCACAGCAAACTAATGGGTATAGTATTCTCATCCTAAGGGGTGGTGAAAGCCACACACACTCTGGCTAGGCTTATAAATACCCTAGGGCAGATAGCCTAGTATGAACCTATGAACCTATGAACCTATGAAGGTAATGCAAAGTAGCAGGTCAATACTGTGTTTACTGTGAAACCTCCAAATGTATCATAGTTCACTATCTATAGGTATGGCCATGAGATAGGTTGTGTGTACATAGTCCTGATATATATACATATGTAATATTGCTGTACATGTCTTCCATACTTAAAACTTCCATAGCTTAGAACACAAGGCCAGTTATCAGTAGTGATTCACAGAAGTGCTGAGAAGCTGTGTATTATGTGGAATTAGCGTACCAGTGAAATAACAAGCTAACAAATAACAAGCATATAAACAAAGCTAGATTCAGGAGGCTTGGATGTAGTGTATGCTACAGCAAACAAGGTGTACCAATGTTAGTAAGATACAGTTCAAATATGCAGGCACTATAAACCTTAAACCAGAAGTTCCCAGCTATGAATGGCAGAGTACAGCCTATTCTCACATAAGAGTGCAGACCACAAACCTTGTTAATGTTAAATAACTGGCCTGAAGCCCAACTGCTTATACCAGAACTAATACACTTGGACACTGGGCTCTCAATCAGCAGTTCCCAACTTAGAAGGATGAAAGCTACCTGTCCTGCCACCACAGTGCTTGCCACAAACCTTCATAATGTAAAACAACTGGTCTGAAGGCCAAGTGCTTAATCCAAAAGACATAGAATGATAGCTACACTTTAATCAAGTTTCAACCAAGCAGTAATAACTACAATTTAATACTTTATGTATAGAATGTGTACCATATATTGCTGACATACTCTGCTGATATCCTGTTTGTGTACTTTTCCAGGGAGATATGGCTCCAAAAAGGAACCCTGCATACTCTGCTGCAGAGGACGAAGTGATCCACCAGAGCCTGGTGCGTGACTATGACATCCTGTTTTCACACACCACCCAGAAACAGCAGGAGAGGTCTGCACTGTGGCAAAACCTTGTCAGCAGGATAAATGATGTTGGCATGCATGATAGGACATATGAGCAGGTGAGACATCACTGCAGTGATTTGATTAGAAATGTCCACTAGCGTGCTGCAGATATCCGCAGGCAACAGGTTGCCACAGGTGGGGGGGTGGCCACACATCCCCCCCTCACCAGACAGGAGGGGCTACTGCTAAGTGTCGTGGATCCAGCCCCAGAACAACAACAGCATCAGACTTGCATCATGATGGAGGTTGGATCCACACAGCAGCAAGACACTGAGCGTGCAGGCAAGATGCCATATGTACATATGACTGTTCTGTACACTGTTACTTCTTGCATGTATAAGGTGTGCACGTGGTATGTATCTGTCATCATGATATGTAATTGTGCATGTGTGATACTGGCATTATGAGAAGCTGATGTGTATTAGGGAACTGGTGTACTACTGTACTGTATCATATGCAAAAACAATGGCACACTTGTGCCCACTGACATTACTTTCTTCATATTTCCAGATCCCTCCCATCTAGCAATGAGGCAGGCCATACATGCTCCTGAGTGTGTTTATCTTTACCTGAAAAACTATTAATAATACTAGTAAGAGTAGTGTAACTGAGTAGTATACATGCTGGTGAGTGTGTTTAATAATACCTGCAATACTCAAGTTAATACTAGTAAGAGTAGTGTAACTCAGTACTGATGTATGTGTGTACTGTGGGGTGTGCATGTGTGCAAATGTGCCTGTGCCCATGTGTGCATGTGTGTGTGTGTCCATGAGTGCATGTGTCCATTTCTGAATGTGTGCATTTGTATTGAAGTGCATCACCGTAAAATATGTCTTGAGACTGTAATCTGTGTTCCCTGTTTTCCTCCCGTAGGTTCTGGTGCTGCTCTGGTGACCTGCAGCAGGGAACCTGAATCTTGTGCCCCAGGTACTGATGATGAGGAAATGTCTATAATGGTGCAGGAAGGTGTGTCTGGGTCTGCCATTCGTCAGCCAATTGACAGTACACAGCTGTCAACCCCTTCAATGCGCACAGTCATCCTGCCGTTACATCCTTTGTCACCATTGTCCCTAGGTGATGGACAGTATGCATTGGGCATAGATCAGGGTAATGTGGTACCTGTGGTACATGCATTCCCACAAAGCAGCCATGAGCAGGGTCCTCCAATGGTACCACGCAGACAGTCGCCCATGGGTTCTCGTGGGGGCATCCATGGCCGTACTGCCTCTGGCCGACGTGCCCAAGGAGGTATGTCAACCTCCACTATGTTTCAGGCTGTTATGCAGGCACAGGCACATATGGAAAGATACACCAGACAGGGTCTGAGGGAGCTGACAGCATGTCGCACAGCCATGACAGATGGCATGCGTGACATTGCGAATGCTATTCATAATTTCACAGATGTCGTTGACAGACATTGTGGGGACATACAACAGCTGCTCCACAACCAGATGTCCATGGGCCAGGGTGATGGTGTGCATTTGTGGCGTCGACATGGCCGTATGCCGGCAACAGCACCAGCTGGCAGTCGCCGCGGATGACAACAGGCCCACTCACGCACCTCAAGTGCCAGCAGCAGCCCCAGCAATGCTGGGTTAGTTCTGTCATCAGGACGCCCCAGGAGACCATGTGCACGTGGCTCTGGACAGTC
Source organism: Protopterus annectens (assembly GCF_019279795.1). Taxonomy (NCBI): domain Eukaryota; kingdom Metazoa; phylum Chordata; order Ceratodontiformes; family Protopteridae; genus Protopterus; species Protopterus annectens. The sequence goes on along the minus strand of NC_056746.1, from coordinate 1,118,112,647 downwards.
CCAACAGGCAACTGTGTCCAGTCAACACACACCCACTTCCGATGACAGTACCCAGTCTGGGTTAGTACCGGATACGGTCCGTAGCACCCCTGCCAGGCACAGGTACCGTGTCCGTGCCCACAGACACTGATCTGGATGACCTGACAGGTGCAGCCTGTGGCTGTCCACAAAACCCTGTACATGGCAGCCATTATGTGGGACTCTGTGCGTGCTTACACACATGCAGAAATTTAACACCTAGGGCAAACACATACACACACACTGCACCAACACTGGTCCACCCTGTACTGCTTCCCCTCACAAACACGCATACATACACATGTCAATTGGTGGTACCAGTGACTGGCTTGGGCAAACCTAACCCACACCCTGTGCATATGATGACACTGTGCCACCTCCTGCATACTACAACATCAGTGCAGGAAAAGGTAAACATGTTGCTGATGCACAGGGTGACTACATAGATCTGTATAAGTAGTAACATG
>NC_056746.1:1118095774-1118111662 GCF_019279795.1 Protopterus annectens | reverse complement strand
TTACAAATTTTAATAATTGTTAAAAAAAGCACATACATGGACATTTGGCAAGCAGAAAAAATGATTTCCCCAAAAAACCAAACTATTCAATGCAAACAGATAAACAAGCGAAATTTAGGTAGCACAGAAACGGCTCTAAATCTTGTATAAACGGAGAAACTATTTAAAAAGTGCAGATACATAGTGTAGCAACTGTAGCAGAGCCTGGATGAGCCTTTCCATTGAGAAAAATAAAGAAGTTGTCCAGCAAAAATTTATTTAAATTAAAATTGAAGATCCGAAGGATTATGCAGCAGGGAGGTAATTGTCCAAAAGCGTGTGGGAACCAAAGCTAAAGCGGAGTTGTGATTAGACTCCAAAACACCACTGCAGCCGAAGATATAACGGATGTCTGCAAGCAAGCTGATACTGTGGGTGGGAATTGAATGACACGACAAAGTGGGCGTTCCTTTGATGTGATTTTGAGCGGACCCGAATTTTAAACGCTGGGATTGTCCCTTTAATGCCAGTGATATGCAATGGCTTGACACTGCATGTCTCAGATTACCGGTCAGATAACTGAAGAATGACTGACAAACACAGAGTGGTAAGACAGAGATGTATATTTGCAAGCAAAAATCATAACAGGTTGTGTGATCACTAAGTGCACTACATCCACAATAAATGTACTAATAACAGTTGTATGATTTCACATTACTGCAGATGTTGCATTTGGTCGTGTGCAGAATGATTTCAGTTCCTTGCTGTAAAGCTGTTTGTGTGGCAAAGAGGGATAAGGCACCCATCCTCTGTTCTGAAAGTTCATTGGAATGAGAGTTCAAATCCAGATCTATGTAGACCTTTCTCATGTGAACCATAATTTTCTAGTGTGCATGTCATAGACTGAGTTTTCTCATTTCAACTACTTGTTTTTTTAATTATTGTTCTTTTTTGGCCAGTGTTTGCATGATGTGGAACATAGTGCAATCACTAGAATGGAGGAAATTAATACCAGGTTTGACTGTGCCTATCTGAGTTGCACAAAGTGCAGCAGCATGCAAACTGGACAACTGGGCCACCCAGGAAGCATACAGGACCCAAACAACCAAAAATAGAAACCAGACACAGTCAATTAATTCTATTGGGCACCATGCAAACCACTAATTAGTGTTTAGAGGCACTTAAGAGAGACTTAAGAATGATTATTAAATTATGAAATGTCATGTAACTAATCCTGTGGCAGCAGGTGTAAGTGTAGGGCTGAAGTACAGATGGTTCTAGGTTCTAGTACAGTGCGTGCAACCTGTTTTCTACTGTTGTGAAATTGCAGGTGACAGCAATGAACTGAAACATGAATTAATGTTATTTCAACATTCTTGTGGCAACAGGTGTAAGTGTAGGACTGCCATACACATGGTCCTGAGTTCTAATACAGGATATTCCATACACTTTTACTGTTGTTCCACTTCCCATTATATTCACTCTCAGTTATAAGACTTTAGATAATGGAGCTGATCTTAATTATATGCATGAGGGATGAGACACTATTATTGTGTTATCAAATTAATCTTCCAATTGCAATTATTTCATTGCTCACTGCTTAGCACTGCTGCATTCCATGCACTATTGCGCAAAAGTGTTGAGCTGTTGTGTGCACTCTAGTAAACATGATTCCTGGAACTGTCAGAATTGGCAAGAAGGCATCAGTCTCCATTGCTGTAGATCTGCTGGTAGATAGACATGGCTGGCATTAGTGGGGAAGGTGCCTGGTTTAGGGCACAGAGGTGGAGTATTCAGGAGTCCAGGATATTTATTGGACTCCTAGTAAAACACTACAGCCACAGGTTTCTGCAGGGTGACTACTCTGGCTCCCAATACAAGTCTGAGACTTGGGATAACTTAACCCAAGCTGTATCCAGTGCCACTGATATCGCATACACTGGAGAGCAATCTAGGCATCATTTTAATGACCTAAAAGGAGGAAGAGCGATACCCCTGACCATTGAATTGAGGAATTTAGGACTGTGGGCATCCTATATCTGTGTAAGTATCAAATGAAGAGAGTATTTGTAAGACTTAGAAAGCTAAATATAGGCAAGATGTGCATGCAAAATGGTCTTCTGTTGTTTTCTTTTTTATCCCCAGTTGCAAGTGATTTGGAGTTTAATGTCCAGGCCCACAGGGCTAGATTGGAGACACTGAGGGGGACAAGTGGTATGTATGCAGCAAAAAAGAAGAGTTATTTTAGCATTAAAAGTTAAAGAAAGCTTTTTTGGTATTTTATAGAGTTGTATCAAATTGAGCATGGATATCTGAACTGTAAAAGCAAGTATGCATGCATTAGTCTGTAGCACAAATTAATTGTAAGAATCCAATATTAGACGTTAGTCTGAGGTTGTAGGTTGAAATACCACAATTCACAAGTATTTTGTCAATAATATTTACAGTAAATTAAAACCTCTATACTAGTGGCACAAATAGCCTGCTGTAAAGTGTAATCTGTATAAGTGGAACATGCATATGTGCAATATTTGCATATTTCACGGATTACTTGCAGTAATCTGTAGTATAAAGTCTATCTTTCCAGAGGTAGACTTAAATGTAAAACTTAAGATAATAGAGTCATATAAATGCATTAATGCACCGTATGTTAGAAATGATGGTACTAATCTTATCTCTTTTCTCTCACCACAACCCTTATCTCTCTTTTTATATTTTCTTTATTTTTATTTTATTTTCAAAATATATTTTTATTGTATTATTTTATTTTATAAATCATTTTTATATTTTATTTTTATTTTATTTTACAAATATGTTTTATTTTATTTGCATTTGTATTTTATTTTATAAATAATATTTTTTGTTTTATTTTTATTTGATTGGATTTATTTTCTTTTTTATTCTTATTATGTGTCATCAAAATGTGTCCATGTCATCCATGTGTACCACATCACTAAATCCTTCACAGAACAGTGAGATAGGCAATCTCCACTGGATCAGCCTGCCCCCACTTCACTGGCTCCAACAGCAATGCCCAGCATATCTAGGCGCCAACCTAGCAGCACTGCCTCTGCTGCCCCTGCATTACCTGCACCCTCAAGTAGTACTGCCCTGGAAGCTGGTCAAGAGGTACCCTCTGGGAGCATTGGCAGAGGTGGTGATATCATCACCTGCAGCAAATTGCCAGCGATGGTGCATAGGGTGGTGTATTGCACCATTTGTGCACTCCTACATTGACTAGAGAGGCTGCTTTCTCTAATGTTGCATACTAGGAGAAGGAAGAGGAGACATCAAGAACTCCAGCCACCTGTGGAGTAAGTTGACAGTGATGACAGTCCAGTTGGTGAGGACTCAGTTCTCACTGTTTCCAGGCTTCACAACCATGGGCCCAGGTTGTCCCTGCTCTCACCCCAGTCATGATGCCTCCCAACCATTTGTGTCTATCACTGTCTCTGTCTCTTGTCTTGTTTGTTTTGTCTGTCTGTAATTGCTTCCTCACCTACCCAACTTACCTGACACAGACATACGTACATACCTTCCCCAACATTCCTCTCTTTCTCAAATAAAAAATAAATTGGCAACTGCCCCCCAAAAAAATATATATATATATATATATATATATATATAGATATATATCATCACATACATAGTTCTCCATTTTACACACATGTCTTCTTGACCCAGTTTATTCAGTCCAATTGGCTATACAACATGATTATGTTGTGTTCACCCTCTCTCCGGAGGTGGTAGTCCAAATTCAATTAATATTCTGCACATATTTTCAGTTTACATTGTTAAAGAAATAGAGAGCTATGGTTCTTTCCTACCACTCTCCTGCACATTCCTGTCCTGCTTTCCCTTTGTTCTTCACCTTGCTTGCTCCCCATTTCAGCACTTCCCTATTTACCCCATTTTCACCACTTTAATCTGGTCAAAAAATAGAATCACACTCAACACACATACGTTGCTGCAAAAGCAATGGATTCCTCCAGTTTTTGGATTCCATGTTTGTGCAGAGGTGTGCATCACGCACCAATATGCAGCAATAGTAACTGGTGGCAAAATGATAGGGATTACCTCCACGCAATGCCACTTACCAACAGACAGCTACACATGTACTATAAAGAATTCATGTCATTGTATTATCAATGTTTAAATAAAAGTATTTAAAAGTATTAGATAGACCTGGAATTGAATCCAGTACCATCCAGGCCCAAAAAATAATGTATCAATGCATTAACACATGTTGCCACAAAGTCAGTTAAGCAGCAGGTATGTTGCATTGACTCAATACCAACTGTTAGTCTTTAGCACTGCAGCTCGCGTTTGTGTACTGCTTAGCCATGTGCAAAAACGTGTATCTCACATTTGTATGCACTTTGACAACCATCACACAAAACCCTCTACTCACCGCTCTGTGCAAAAGTAAATATTATGTATTACTGTTGTTTACTGTCCATTTCATGTCTGTGATAGGAAATTACATGTGGAAACATTATAAACTGAAGGCTTTAGCTAACAATATGTCACATATTTAAAATACAGCCATGTGTTGCCACCCACCCAAGCACTGCAACCCTTGTGTCTCAGTACTTTTTTCCACACACATATATCACCTACACTACAAAAATTAATATCAAATGTTATGTGATATGCAATGGACATCAATCTGGTAACATGCAGAACTACAACTCTTGACCCATAACACTAAAAAGCCTTATCTGCAAGGCTAGGGAAGGAATCAACATGGACTTTATCCATAGGGACATAGGGGACCTTCAACATACTTGACCCAACCCATTCTGTTTTTGTCAAAAGTGGATCTTGCTTATTGAACCATGTGGATTTTCTTGATGCTGACCCCAAAGACCTTGATGAGGGAAAACAGGACATACCACCTATGTTGAATTATTTAAAGCCTTTGACACTATCCCCCATTCATATCTCATAGTGAAGATCTCTAAGCTGGGATTAGGCCATACAGTACTAGATGGATAGCCAACTATCTCACCAACAGAACACACACTCCCAAAGTTGGGGATTGCACCTCCACCACTACCTTGCTTGCCAATGGAATACCACAAAGATCTATGCTGGGCCCTCAACTGTTAGGAAACTATTTCCCGGAAGTGCAGGCAACAGTAGATGACCTGTGGTTTACCAAGTTTGCAGATGACTGTCAAATGGTGCATTCATATAGAGTCCCCCATTGATGGTAACATATTATAGAAGGGGCTGACACAGACAAATGATTGGTGCCAAACTCACAGACTGAGTCTTCTTTGGCAATGAAGTACCCCTGCTAATTATGATATATACAGCAGCCCTCTAAACTCAAATACAATGTTGTGAGACCTGGGAACACATGTTGATAGCAATCTACACTTTCATCACTATGTGTCCATAGTGGTGAGACACACATTCTGCATTGCACACATCATACATATGGACATCCCATCCAAGGCAGGAGGTAATGGCTCTGCTGTACTCTACCCTTATAAGACCAATAATTGAGTACAATGCTCCCTTCTGTCTGTAACTCACCAGACACCTGCAGCAATTGGAGGAAACACAGTTGTTTGTGACTGGGAAAATCCAGGGCCTACAAACATGACATACATGGAAAGACTGAAAGACCTGTCACTGTACTTAGTATCATGCATGTTGCTGAGAGGTGACCTATGCCTGGCCTACATAGAAGTCTCAGACCCTGCTCTGCTGGAAATGCTGGACATCTGAAAATCAATGGGACAAGAATAACTTGCTCCAGGGTTCTCAACCTAGCCTGTGACATAAACAGAACATGCTCGGGACACAGATATATCCCCCAGTGATTCACACTCCTCTGTAATAGGCTCCCACTGCATGTGAAGCAATGCTCCTCAATGAGCCTGCTCAAGTGCAACCTGGTTGGTTGATTGTAAAGTCATTGCTGAGGTGGCACCTATGTCCCTGATGGACAGGGGCAGTCGGTGATGCTCATAAAATTGCTCTTCTAACAACCCTCTAACTATGATCAGTAAGGGTACTTCTGTCTTTACACAACTAGGCTTGCAAACACCCTAGGGCCGTTAGGCTAGAAGCCTCCTATGAACCTATGAATTTAAACAGGGCTCCCAACATCTTGTCTCCCACAGGACCTGCTGATGTCATCTACTATAAATTGACCTACAGCCTTGTAAAAATCAAACTTGTGTCATGGTGCTTGTGTAAAGTACTGTGTTCTGTAGTCTGTGTACTTAGATAAGTAGGCGTTCTGCTCTCACTGCAGTCAACATGATGTGTGTGTGTGTGTGTGTGTGTGTGTGTGTGTGTGTGTGTGTGTGTGTGTGTGTCTAGACTGTAGAGAAGTGTTTATCCTACAGTTACTGCTCCAATGCCATGAATTGACAGTATTTGGATACTTGCACATGCCTACACATCCATTTCATGCAGACCTCCCTACCTCTTGTCTCCCACACGGCCTGCTAATGTCATCTAGTATAAGTTGACCTGCATTGTTGCAAAATTCAGACTTGTGCCATGGGACTTGTGCAAAGTACTGTGTGCTATAGTTTGTGTACGTAGGTAGGAGTTCTGTTCTCACTGCAGTCAACATGGTGTGTGTGTGTGTGTGTGTGTGTGTGTGTGTGTGTGTGTGTGTGTGTGTGTGTGTGTGTGTGTGCACGCACTCTTGCAGTGAGCATTTTGCACCAGCATGTGGGACACTGTTATTACCATATTGTCCTCAACAGACACTGCTGAAATCAACAGTAATAAAGTGCTGAAAAAACGCCAATAGCCAAACTTCGGAATTTACCGGCAAATTCCGAAGTTTGGCTATTGGCATTTTTTCAGCAGTTTGGTGGTAATTGTGGTTTTGTAAACAGTAATAAAGTGTTGTCTGAGACACTCCAAGTCAGACTCGTGCCACAGCAATTGTGTAACATACTGAGTTCTGTAGTGTGTGCATTTAGATAGGCAGGGTTTCTATTCTCACTGCAGTCAACTTGGTGTGTGTGTGTGTGCATGCACTATTTCTTGGCATTACAGAGAGCATTTTACACCAGCATGTAGGACACTGTTAGCATATTCTCCTCAGCTGACACTGCTGATGTCATCAGCTATATCAGATTTGTGGATATGCAGTACTCTCACTGGGGCAGTGTCAGAGACTGTCCTGGAGGCCAGGGAGATGTCACCTCATCATATGCAAGGCAAATTACAGTGTTATGGCTTTTAATCTATCCACATACATCATGGCATGGTTTGCAGGCCCTGTGTTTTCCTAATGAAAAAGCTCTGTGGTCTCTTCAGCTGCTGCATATATCTGATGCACATGCAAAAGAAAGCATTATATTAGTGTTCTGATAAGGTTTGAGTATAGTGCTGTCATACAATCCTAATATCTGAATATGATGGCATGACTTATGATGTGCACAACATAGGCTTTCAATACCAGTATAGGCAATTGGTTGCTGAAGTTCAGATTGTTATCTACATGTGTTCCCACTGCTTGTATCACTGGGTTTCAGCATAGCAGGACTGTTGTCAATGCTGTGATTAACATGGAATTCCACTTTTCAGATGCACATCATAAAAAAGACAATTTTCTGCATCTATTTGCAGATTATATGCCTTTGTTACCAATCATTTGTCTGTGTTATCTCCTCCTGTACTATATTATCATTATTGGTGGAGTCAGTGATTGCACCCAACTTGGTAAGGTAAAGTCCTTACACTGTAGCCTGAACTGTTGAGAGAGTCCAAACAGTGATGGGCCAAGCACAGATCTCTGGGGCTTGCCAATTGTGACAGCTCTACTGGTATAGATTGATTCACCAACTTTCACAGTATATGTTCTTTCAGTGAGCCAAATGATTATCCATCCAGTGATATAGGGATTAATCCCCAGCTTGAGGTGTTACTCAATGATACTTGCATGGGTGATTGTATCAAAACCCTAGGCCAGATCATGATAGGCAGTATGCACTATCTTACCATCATCCAGGCCTATCACATGGATTCATTGGACTGTATCAACATCTCAGATCACCTATGGCATGACCAGGACATACACCTTCCTAATATGGCTGAATCCACACTTCAACACACCGTCCACATGGGCTATGTTCCCATAGAAGGGTATATGTCAACATGCACCCATATGAATTGGAGGGACTGCACCTGATGCATGCATGTACAGATGTCCTGACTCTCCTCATCTGTGAGGTAGAACAACATGCCATCATGGACCTCTTCTAAATGGACACTAGTAATATTCTATCTGTGTGCAACAGATCTTTGTGAGTCATTAATGCTAAATTGTGTCTGTTACATCTGATAGATGCCCTCAAAGAGGTCATTGAGGGCATGCATGATGACAACTGTATCATTCTCTGAAACTTGACTGGTTAAGGCATTTGACACAAATCCACACTGAGGTATTCAATCAACACTGTCATATGTGGCCTTAAACAGCTATATCACCAACTGGATAGACCAGTGTATCACATACATGGCATCGCTCTATGTTGAAATGTGTGACGTGAGATATATCTCAGGTCCAGTAATCAGGGCTGTACATCAGGGCTGTCTGCTAGGCCCTTTTCTGTCCATTATTTAAGTAATGGACATCACTACCTAAAGTCCACTCTTCAAATTTTCCCTTAAAACTACCTTCCTCGAACTATACTACTGATCTAATCAGCGTATCCTATAATTAAAAAGATCATCTCTACTTGACTCCAAGTAGACTATTCTCTATCTGTTAAACGTAGCACTTGCTCCTACAGTACTTATTACCTTGATACGGCACTCTTGTCATAGATAGTACCCCAAAAAGGCAACCCCCCATTTCTCGGTCACCCACGTCCCCGAATCTTTTTAAAGTTTTTTGTCTATTCCTTCTAGCATGTCGAGGATCAGTTGCTAGTGTCCTCTCCTGCTCAGCTGGTGAACCTGGGAATATTGAGGCAATGTTACAATTGCCTCATGTACACAGACAACCCTCTCCTCCTCCCACAAAACACAAATACATGAGAGATGCAACTACACGGCCAAACTGGAGGCTGAGCTCTCTCAACATAGGACTGGCAAGACCAGTCAGGAGGAGAAGGTTACCACACACACTATAGACCCAGTCTCACATATTACCATTACAACCTCAAATCATACACATAAACACACAAAGACATACTGGAGGCTCTGATCAAAATCTACCAAAACAGCAGAGGCCACCAAAGCAGACACCCAAACAACCACCACCTCAGAACACAACACCTGCAACACATAGACCTCACAGTCAGAGTGTCAAACAGTCACAGCCCTTAAGGCCAAACACAATGCCAGACACACTTGTCATTGGTGACTCCGTAGTCAGACACACTGGCGTCCGCTCACCAGACTGAGTAAGGAGAAGGTCACAGTAAGCTGCCTGTCTGGCGCTAGAATCCGCCACATAGCATGGCACTCAGGTCTCTCAACAGCAGGTACAAATATGATTCAGTCATTGTCCATGCTGGTGTAAGCGACCTGAGGCGTACCTCCTTGGACTACATGAAAAGAGACATTGAGGAGCTCTCTGATTATGTAGCCCAGACAGGTATGACCCTGACCTTGAGCAGTATCCTACCTTCACCAAGAATGATGCCACAATACAGAGATAAGATGATCAGCTTTAACAATTGGCTTAAACACTGGTGTCATTCAAAGGGGATCCAGTGTCTGTCTGCCTGGGATGACATGCTGGACAAGCCACGCTGCCATAAGGGGCGGCTTGCACCTGTCACCCTGGGATTCGGATATTGGCAAAGGCTCTTGCCACCCCATAGTGCCTTTTTAGGCAAGGCTCAAATTCTAAACCTACCACCCTAGAACACAAAAAGGAAAAAACTAAGGGTAATGCTGCTCAATGCCAGAAGTCTAAATCTCAAAATGCACGCTCGAGGCCCTTCTCAGTATGGAGAACATCGATGTCTGTGCTGTGACAGAAACCTGGTTCAAGGCTCCTGAGAGCACCCCGGGCTATCAGGTTTTACCTCATATCATGCGTTCGGCCCCAAAATCTGGACAATACCAAGAAAGGAGGGTATCCATATTCATCAAGGACACCCACACCTCAAGACTGGTGGCAATGCCGCGATGCATCGGAGACCATCCAGGTGCAATTAACCATAGGCAAGACTGCTCTGCAAATTGTAGCATGTTACAGGCCACCCTCACAAACTCAGGAACCTCACATGGCCTTCCTGAAAACACTAGAGGGATAAATGTATCACCAAACACCATCATACTAGGTGACTTCAATTACCCTAATATAGACTGGGAACACTACTCAAGCCCAAACACCCTAGCCCAAAAGTTCCTGGAATTCATAAACTCAAATGCCATGGAACAACTAGTCACCATCCCACAAGAGGAGATAACATACTTGATCTCATCATCACGAACATGGGAGCACAATGTTCAACACGGAGGTGTACCCCTCACTGGTGAGATCAGACCACAAACTAATCTCGCTGGAGGTCCTCATCCCACCCCACCTGAAATAAAAAGACCACAGTAAAGAACTTCTCAAAAGCCGACTTCACACTTCTAAAGACTAGTGTGGTCTCCTTTAAGGCCCCGAGCCGGTGAGAAAACAGTACTCAAGCCGCTGAATCACTTACAAATGCCTTCTACCAGCACCTGCAGGACTGCATGGATAAGGCAATCCCAAGCAAAACAAAGACTCTTTGTACCAAAGGCAAGCATCCAGTCTGGTGGACCCCAGCCATAAACAAACTCTACAACAAAGGAAGAAGCTACTACAAGATAGAGCAAAATCCTTAAAAGGTAAGACACCCTTGATCACTATAAGTAAAAACTAAGAGCTCTCATAAAATCATCCAAAGCAAATTTCGAGAGAAAATGGCTAAAGACTCAAAAGACAATCATAAGGCCTTCTTTAGCTATGTTAGAAACCTGGGAGGAAACTCCCAGATATGCTCAGAGCTAGTTCAAAATGATGTGAAGATTACTGATCCTACAGACATTGCCAACATACTGGCTGACAGGTTCAGTGCAAACTCCCCTCCCCCAAAGGAGAGATATCTATACCAAGCGATTGCAGCCCCCAAACATCTCCAGCGCCCAAGTGAGAACTGCTCTCTCCAAAGCAAAAACACAGCATCCATGGGACCTGATGGTGTCCCGGCTGTGTGCTCCATGAACTCAATGAGAATTAAACCCACAGCTAGGACAGCTGTTTAATCAAAGTCTTACCTCTGGATCGCACCCAGGAGTGGCACTGCAACTGTGGTACCACTTCACAAAGGCGGTGCCTCCACCGACCCTGGAAATTACCGGCCCATTAGCTTGACAAGCCTTATCTGCAAAGCCATGGAGAGGATCATAATGGACCTCATAAATAAAGACATAGGAATTTGCAGACTTTGGATCCAACCCAGTTTGGCTTTGTCAAAGGCAGATCATGCCTTTTAAACTTGGTTGACTTTTGAAACAGTCACCAAAGCCATTGATGAGGAAGGGCAGTCCATACAGCCTACCTCGATCTGGCTAAGGCCTTCGATACAATACCCCATTAGGGTATCATTGAAAAACTCATCAGCTTAAATGTCAACCCATACATCACAAGATGGGTTGCAAACTGGCTGAGTGACAGAACCCACAGGGTCAGAGCTGCTGGCGCCATGTCAGACTCAAAGCCTGTCACAAGTGGTGTCCCACAGGGCTCAGTCCTGGGCCCACTCTTGTTTGGCATCTACTTTTCCAGTACAAGCAAACACAGGAGGGTTATGGCTGACAAAGTTTGCAGATGACTGCAAACTGGCCATAGTAGAAAACACATCTGACACAGATATCCTTCAGAAGGGTCTCACAGAAGCGGATAACTGGTGCCAGAGCCACGGCCTAAAGTTAAATGCCAAAAATGCATAGTCATACCCTTGGGAAAAACAAGGTTACCCTAGCTACCAAATAGGTGGCAATCCACTGAGCACAGAAGAAGTTATCAGGGACCTGGGGACCCAGGTTGATAGTAGTCTGTCATTCGACACCCATGTAGCTAAAGTAGTTAGGAAGACCTTCTACATTGCCCACCTTATCATGAAGGGATTCTCATCTAGATCAAGGGAGGTCATAGTCTCCTTTACTCATCACTCATCAGACCAATGATTGAGTACAATGCCCCATTCGGAATGTATCTGACCCGACACTTGCAGCAGCTGGAGAGGCCACAAAAGTTCCTCACCAAAAGGATAAAGGGTCTCAAAAATCTGTCCTATGCTGCCCGACTGAAAGAACTCCAGCTCTATTCAGTAAACGCTTACTGCTCAGAGGTGACCTTTGCCTAACATACAAGGCCATGTCAAACCCAGATTTGATGAATATGCTTCACCTCAAAAATCTAGATCCATCAGAGCCACAAGGCGGGAGACTTAAACCTTGACACGGCTATTAATAGGACGTGCTGGAGGGATAGATTCATCACCCAAAGACTCCCTATGCTGTGGAACAAAATCCCGGTACATGTGAGGCAGAGCACCTCGCTGGCCTTGTTCAAGAGAAATCTTGACCAATGGATGGGAGATCGCAGATATACCCCAGGGATTACCTCAGTGTCACTGCTCGACAGAGGCACAGAAAAATAATGGGTATAGTTCCCCATACTAAAGGGGTGGCCTAAGCCACAAAACGATGGGCTAGGCTTGTAAATGCCCTCGGGCAGATAGCCTAGTATGAACCTATGAACCTATGAACCTATGAACATATGGCATAGACATCCTGGTTCCAAACAGCTGTCTGAAGGCCTACAGACTGTGGGCAATCATTGACTCCAATTGTGATATTAGTATAATACAGACAGTATGAACACATGCCAAATATTGCTGCCACAGCCATGACAAGAAAACATGGGGGATTTGTTAAGAGAAGTACACAAACTCATACCTCTTCACTGTCCAGATTTTTGCAGAATGTCCAGATTTTTATCCCATATTTTTGGTGTATTCTTCATAAAATTGTGGGGGTTTTTTTGGCAAATCATTACAAAATCATTGAGGATTGAAGTCATAAAATAATGACAGACATCTGAGTTTCAGGTTTCATACCCTTCAGAAAATTTATGTTAATGCAAAACCTGTTATTCTATCAACTTGTGAAGTCCGTAAGAACAGTATTGAAAAAGTATCCCTATTTTTGGGCGTTGCCCCCATTATTTATGACTGTGTTCAGATTTCTTGCTCTAAAAGGTGTAGAGATATGACAAACACACAGCCCAAGTATAATGCAGACATCACATGTGGTCACAGTGCTGGCTCCTCCCTTGAATGTAAGACAAGTACTGGGTATGTGAAGGACATCCACATCAGAGGCCATAATACCTTCATAGTTCTCAGACTTCATCACACCAATAATTGGGTACAACGCACCCTTTTTCATGTACCTCCCTACATATCTTCCAGTTTTGTGCAACTGAAATGTACCACCTTTGTCACAGTGCCCTGTCACACAGTTTACTGGCCAAACTTAAGTATTCTATTTGTGAAATATACATGACTGTCTAATGGGGTGGAACACCAATCAAGTTGTTATACCAGATGCATGTGTGCTACCTGTTCTGCTTGATGCAGACACTACATACATAGGTGCATGTATATCATTTGTGACAGTGTGGACTGTGCCATACATATATATATATATATATATATATATATATATATATATATATATATATATATATATATACATATATATATATATATATATATATCAAGAGAGAGAGATGTGTTTGTGTGTGTGTGTGTGTGTGTGTGTGTGTGTGTGTGTGTGTGTGTGTGTGTGTGTGTGTGTGTGTGTGTGTGTGTGTGTGTTTGTGTGTGTGTGTGTGTGTGTGTGTGTGTGTGTGTGTGTGTGTGTGTGTGTATGTGTGTGTTTGGGTCTTCTTTGACTTACCAAACTAACACTTCACAGACTCCTTGTTGGCTGACTCCACTTCACAGAAACAGCTATAAACCAAAAGCACAGACTGCTGAAATCCTTTCCCTGTGAAAGGAACCACTTGGCCTCTAGGGTAAACTTTATCCTTTTTCCAGTGTAGTGTGATCTCAGAGTTTGTATATTTAAGTAGGGGGTGTGTGGGGTGTGTATGTGTATATATATATATATATATATATATATATATATATATATATATTTTATATATATAGATACACACACACACTCACACACACACACACACACACACACACACACACACACACACACACACACACACACACACACACACACACACACACAGACACACACAGACACACACACACACACACACACACACACACACACACACACACACACACACACACACACACACACACACACACACCAGTCAATTAGCCTGTATTGCTCATACTGTCACAAACAGGTATAGCAGTGTCCCTCCTAACACCTCCAGCAGATGTTGCAGTGCTGGAAGGGTCTGTGTCATTACCCTCATAGAGTGTGAATGTATCATAATAGGTGTTCAAGTATGTTTGTGTGCAGACTCATCTTTTATCGCTCTAAATCACATATATTATGTCAGAGGTATGGGATTACTTTTGGTATTATTTGGATATTATCCATGATTGTCTTGGTTCTTGTAATGATTTCCATGAGGTTTTACCTGTGCCCACCTTGATGGAGACCTCTGCTGAGAGGAAACTCATATTCAGGCATATCAGTTTGCACAGCTTCTCAATATGCACCCTACCCCAATTGTATGTCAGATCTTTAATAAATGCCGTCTGAATTATTCGTGTCACATAAAACACATTTTCACCATACAGTCCTTACTGTACCATATTGATATGTGATTGGTGTTGTTGCTACAACCATCCTCCATTGACATGCCCACCTCTGCTTTACATTAGGTTGTTTCACCTGTACTCTTTCCCTGTGTTCATTCCTACAATTCATCTGTGTGTCCATATTCAATACACACACTTCCCCTGAGTGTTAATTTTACACGGCAGTCTATGTTCCATTACAGATCATTTATACAACTTCAGTACAGAATGCCAGGAATGGGATTTCACAATACTCTGTACTGTAGATACACTGTCCTGTACTGTGTTTGGGCCATATACTTTCCATTCATACTGCTCAACTGTTCAGATATTCCCAGGATGTTCAGGTGTGTTCCTTAACAAATTCGTGGGTTTCTGTTATATCACTGGGATATCTCAGGACTGATATGACTCAATATTACATACATTTAAGTATCGTACTTCTTAACTGTCCTGATTTGTGCAGAATGTGCAGTTTTTGTCTCATAGTTTTGATATTTTCCTCATAACGTTTTGGTTTTCAAACAAGTTATTGGCATGTTATTGCAGACTGAAGTCAGAAAATAATGACAGACATTTGAGTTTCAAACTTCATGCTCTTCAGAAAATTCATGCTAGTGTAAAACCTATTGTTCTGTCAACTCTCAAGTTTGTAAAAGTAATATTAGACTGTGCCCCTATTTTTGTTCCTTTGTCCTCCCCATTATTTATGGCTTTTCCAGATTTTTGTTTTAAGAGTTTGAGAGGTATGTTTGAGTTTCATTCTACTACATTTGTATGTGACATCTATATCAAATATGTCTCTATTTCTGGTTAATTGCCCCTGCATTATGTTGGTCTTTGTGCAGATTTGTTGAACTAGCAGATTAAGAGCTGTCTGTGAAGCTCTAGTGATCACTGTGGTATTCCATGCAAAACCGCAGACCGTAGGTGCTCTTCTTTAAACAGAATTGTTATCTGCATTTGCTTACATGGTTTCCTGGCCAGCAACCCTGTTGCCAGCCTCAAAACCTTGTTTAGATGTGGTATGTGGCATTAATATGTAATCCAGTGCTGTCGTAAAGCATAATCTCCTTGTATTTACCTGCAAAGTAACAATAAA